>NW_015175426.1:300328-308352 GCF_001447785.1 Gekko japonicus
TCTCTCTGTGTGTCCCCCCCCCCGTGGCAAAGGCTTGGGTTTGTTTGTTTTTTTTAAATCCTTCCTCGCAGCTGCGTCTCCCTTAAGTGCGCACGTATTTATGGCGCAGCCTCTGTGGCTGTCGTTGACCTGGGTTCGAATCCCGGCTTGTTATTGGGAGTTTCGCTGCCTGATCTTGGGGGTGGTCTTTCTGTCCGGGGTGGTGGAGGAGGAGGAGGAGAGAAAGCCGCCTCCTTGGATAAGCCCTCCGTTCCCACGAGCTCAGCTTCGCCCCCAAATACAGGGGTGGGGAAAGCAGTGCTTCCCTCTAAGCTGAGTGAGTGTGAGCCAGCCCACAGTTTTTTAGCCTCCGGTTCGCGCATTTTGGGAGCTGCGGTGGCTCAAGTGGTTAAGATGCCGAACTGGACAGTGGTAACCCAATGGGGCTGTTGGAAGAGACCATCATAACCACTCTAGACCATCTTGATACTGAAAGCACTTTATTGTTGTTAGTAGTGTTGTTGCTTATGATTGTTTTATTGGATTTTATGTATGGGCTTTCGCCCCTTGTAAGCTGCCCTGAGCCCGCTTGCGGGGAGGGCGGGGTAAAAATACCTAAATAAATAAATAAATATAAAATTTTTGCACTGCTCCTTCTGTTAAGGGGGGAGGGAGAAAGAGGGTCACAGTAATAGAGGAGGCAAGGGATAAAGTAAGTCCCCTGGGGTATCTGCTGCTCACCCCAGGGACATGGCAAATTGCAAACAAACAAGCAAGCAATGGTCCAGGGAGCTAGGATAGCACAATGGCTAGGAGCAGACTAGATGGCTCTGTGGAAGAAAGGAGCGCCTTAGAGACTAATGCCTTTTCCAAGATCCCTCCCTCAGTGACTTTGCAGCATAGTCTGCAGCAACGTGGCCCCCTTCTCTCGTTTCGCTGGGGACTTGTTACTTCTTGGAACTAAATAATGAGGCAGAAGCTGAACCCCCACGGGGGGTCTAAAGTGGCGGAAACAATTGTGTCTCAACCAAGTCTACAAAAGTGGTTGTGTAACAAGCAAAAACACAGCCCGGCCACCCCTTCTTGGGCTTTGCCAACTATTCCTGTTTTAAACAGTCCCGGGCAGACCAGACAACCAGGTTGACTGAGCCCCCAGAGGTAAACCTCTGCTGCACTTCTCTTGCAAGGTCACCCGAGCAACAGATCCGTCTTGTCTTAGAAAGGCTTGATTGCAGTACATTAAAAATTGGGAGGGGGGATTAATAGCACAGAATTCTGGAAATTCTGGCTTGGATCTTGCACCCTTCTGCCATGTTTTTTATGTTGTTGGGAGCTTTTTGCTTTTTTTTTTGAGAAGGGTATTCTTAAATCTGCCATGCAGTGGCTGGTGTGACCTTGGGTCAGTTACAAGTTCTTTCAGAGCTCTTTTCCAAGATCCCTCCCTCAGTGACTTTGCAGCATAGTCTGCAGCAACGTGGCCCCCTTCTCTCCTTTCGCTGGGGACTTGTTACTTCTTGGAACTAAAGAATGAGGCAGAAGCTGAACCCCCACGGGGCCCAAAGTGGCGGAAACGATTGTGTCTCAATCAAGTCTACGAAAGTGGTTGTGTAGCAAGCAAAAACACAGCCCGGCCACCCCTTCTTGAGCTTTGCCAACTATTCTTGTTTTAAACAGTCCCGGGCAGACCAGACAACCAGAAGGTTGACTGAGCCCCCAAAGGGAAACCTCTGCTGCACTTCTCTTGCAAGGTCACACGAGCAATAGATCCATCTTGTCTTTGAAAGGCTTGATTGCAGTACATTAAAAATTGGGAGGGGGGATTAATAGCACAGAATTCTGGAAATTCTGGCTTGGATCTTGCACCCTTCTGCCATGTTTTTTATGTTGTTGGGAGCTTTTTGCTTTTTTTTTTGAGAAGGGTATTCTTAAATCTGCCATGCAGTGGCTGGTGTGACCTTGGGTCAGTTACAAGTTCTTTCAGAGCTGTTCTCTCACGAGCTCTCTCAGCCCCACCTACCTCACAGGGAGTCTGTTGTGGGGAGAGAAAGGGAAAGGAGATTATAAGCCACTCTTTTGGGTAGTGAAGGGCAGGGTATAAATCCAATCTCTTCTTCTTCTCGTTATAACCTTCTATTTTTGCAGGTATGTGTGCCATTTATGTACTTCATGTATACCCCACCGTTCTCCCCAGCAAGGACTCAAAGCAGCTCACATTGTTCTCTTCTCCTCCGTTTCATCCTCCCGACAACTCTGTCAGGTAGATTAGGCTAAGAGAGTGTAACTGGCCCAAGGCCAACTGGTGGGCTTCAATAGCAGAATGGGGATTCGAACCTGGGTCTCCCAGATCCTAGTCCAACATTCTCACCCATACACCATGCCGGCTCCCAGGGGTCGTCTCTTTTTTTATAGGCTAAATATGGTAGGTCTTGCTATCTAGGAGGCACCAAGAAAATCAAAAGTTGAAAACAGAAAAGACAGATCTTGTAGCAAAACAGAAGAAAGTGTACGATCTGTGCACGAACACTAAAGATAATCGTCAGGAGAAAAAAGGGGGCTCTTTTTGTAGCAGGAACTCCTTTGCATATTAGGCCACACACCCCTAATGTAGCCAATCCTCCAAGAGCTTACAGAGGTCTTCTTACAGGGGCTACTGTAAGCTCTTGGAGGATTGGCTACATTAGGGGTGTGTCGCTTAATATGCAAATGAGTACCTGCTACAAAAAGAGCCCCCTTTCCTGAGCGGTTCTGTTGTTTTCCCCCCTCCAGGCTTTGACAGACCCATCAGCAAGTATTTCAAAAAGAACGCTGCCCCAACCTGGATAGCCCAGGCAAGCCTGATCTTGTCAGATCTCGGAAGCTAAGCAGGGTCGACTCTGGCAAGTACTTGGATGGGAGAGCTCCTTGGAATACCAGCCGTCTGGAGGCAGGGGCAGGCTTTATTCAGCCACCTCTCTGAATATCCTTCAGGCCCCCAGTAGGGGGTCAGTCACCAGAGGTCGCCATGACTTCCAGGTGCACGCACATACAGATGTGCATGTGTTTGAACATCTGCACCCATGTTAGTCAATTATATGTTCAGAGCCAGATGCCAGCCTTATATCTATTGCTCACTAGATTCCCCACTGTGTGAGATTATGCTCAGCCCCCTTACCTGGCTTCCATTCCCCTCTTCCTGTCCTTGCTGCAGTCTTTCCATTTCACTCTGGATGCTGTTAAAAGAGGCTGGGGGTTGGGAGGGAGAAGAGGAGGTTAGATCCCTTTGGGGAGCACTGCGCACCCAGCTCTTAACAGGCATGCAGGCATCTCCATCTTAAAAACAGACCAAAATCCTACCTTGCAAGAGTTCTTCCAGCCAGAAGTAGGGCAGGAAGGAGAAAAAAAAAAGAGAGTGAGAAAGTCACACGCATAACAGTGGAAAGATATTTGACATTGCTGGATGCCACCGCAGCATCAAACCAAAATTACTGGATTTTTAAGCCACAGCACTTCCGGATTCCAGGAGTCCATCCCATCCCTCCAGTTCAGGGCCCCCCAACCTTTCTGCACTTGCAGGCGCCCTCTGAATTCCGACGCAGGCTGGTGGGGCTCAACCAAAAAAAATGGCTGCCGCAGGAAGGAAAGCCAGCCGCCAAATGTCCTTGAATCTGCGCAGCCACTCAGATCTCCTGTGGCCACCCAGAAGTCCTGCTGAGGCAAAAGGCCCACCTGGCCCTGCCTGCTTTTTAAAAAACACTTGGTGCTGTATGAATGGTACTTTTATAATGTGTGCATAACTGTGCTTAAGACTTCTGGTCATGCAAGCCGAAAAATAAAGTAAGTAAAACACTTGGTGGGTGCCGCAAAAAGGGTTGGAGGGCGCCCCTGGGCACAACACTGGGGACCTACTGCCCATGTTGGACCCCCTGACCTCAATCGTCTCTGCAGTCCCTGGGCCTCTCTCCCACCTACCTTTTTCCTCTCGCTCTCTCTCCAGCTCCCCTTGCAGTCCCGACTTGGCTGCCATCTCCTCGTCTAGCTTCTCCCGCAGGGAGACAATCTCTATCCGCAGCCGTTCAGCCTGGTGCTCTGCGCTCCGAAGCTGCGATTCGACCTCCAGTCTCTGCTGGCTCACCATGCCCTGCAGACTCTGGCAGAGCGAGGGAAACGGCCCCGCCTGTCACTTGAGGGTTCTCGGCCCTCCCACACTGATGCCCCACATCCTCCACCACAATGCGAGGAAAAGCCCGGTCAGCGTTACCTGGATGGGGCTGGGCGAGCGCTGGATCTTGTCGTCCAGGTCTCGGGAAGAGGCTCTGCGCAGCCCCTCGTTTTCAGAGTGGAGGCGCTGCACTTCATAGCTCAGGCGCTTGTGGGATGCACCCAGGTCAGCCTAGGAGGTAAGAGGAGAGGGAGCGGATAGGAGTAAAGGTGGGCACTCTTCCGAGGCATAGAGGCTTCTCAAGGGATGCTCTGTCTTCTTGGTGCTTGGGGGGGGGTCAACAGTGGGAGGGCTTCTAATGTCCTGGCCCCACTGGTGGACCTCCTGATGGCACTGGTATTTCTGGCCACTGTGTGACACAGAGTGTTGGACTGGATGGGCCTTTGGCCTGATCCAACATTGGCGTCTCTTATGGTCTTATGTTAAAATAGAAGAAGAGGAGGAAAAGGAGGAGGAGGTTGGATTTATACTCCACCCTTCACTTGGAGTCTCAGAGCGGCTTACAATCTCCCTCCCTTCCTCTCCCCACTACAGACACCCTGTGAGGTAGGTGGGGCTGAGAGAGCTCTGAGAGAACTGCTCGTGAGAGAACAGTTATGAGAGAACTTGTGACTGACCCAAGGTCACACCAGCAGGTTGCATGTGGAGGAGGGGGGAAACATAGAATCACAGAGTTGGAAGGGGTCATCCAGGCCATCCCCCTGCTCAATGCAGGACCAGTCTAGGGCACCCCTGACAAGTGTTTGTCCAGCCACTGCTTAAAGACTGCCAGTGAGGCGGAGCTCACCACTTCCTTAGGCAGCTGATTCCACTGCTAAACAACTCTTACTGTAAAAATGTTTTCCCTAATATCCAGCCGGTACCTTCCGGCCCTTCATTTAAACCCATTATTGCGACTCCTATCCTCTGCTGCCAACAGGAACAGCTCCCTGCCCTCCTCTGAGTGACAGCCCTTCAAATACTTAAAGAGAGAGATCATGTTCCTCCCTCAACCTCCTCTTCTCCAGACTACACATCCCCAAGTCCCTCAGCCTTTCCTCCTGGGGCTTCGTCTCCAGGCCCCTGATCATCCTCGTCGCTCTCCTCTGCACCCGCTCCATTCTGTCCACATCCTTTTTGAAGTGAGGCCTCCAGAACTGCACACAGTACTCCAGGTGCGGCCTGACCAATGCAGTGTACAGTGGGACTATGACATCTTGCGATTTGGATGTTATCCAAATCAAACCTGGTTCTCCAGATCAAAGTCCGCCCCTCTTAACCACCACACCAAACTGTCAAGAGAAAGAAAGCCACTCTGTGGCCCACCAGCAACCGCTACTCTCCGCTGCAGCAGGAAGTTCAGGCTGTGCACTTTGCTAGCCTTCTTCCACCACCACAGCGAGAAGCTGAACACTTCGGCCTGTAGTCCTGTCCTGGGATTCTGAAGGGCCAGCTTGAGTGTTACAAGGCCCACGCAGAAGGCTTTGAGAAGTGTCTCCCCTTGGCAGCAGACATCACATTTAAAAGCCTCTTGTCCTGTGCCTTTGCTGAAATGCACGGAAGAGCTCCGTGATGCCGTTCCTCACAGCTGGCACAAGGGATGCTACGTGCCCTGCCGACAATGCGCAAGAGCTGAATTCACAGTCAGCAAAGTAGCACAGCCCCCCTCCCCAAGACAGACGGCCACTGCCAGTGACGGGAAGGGAGGGACTCTGTGGCTCAGGTGCAGAGCCCCTGCTTTGCCTGCAGAAGGTCCCTGGTTCAATCCTCACCATCACCAGTTAAAAGGATCAGATAGCAGGCGATGTGGAAGACCACAGAGAGCCGCTGCCAGCCTGAGCAGGCAATACCAGGCCAAGGGTCAGATCCGGTAGAAGGCAGCTTCATGTGTTTCATGTGCTGCACTGGCAGGGAGGAGCAGCATGCCTTTGGGCTAGTGCAGAGGGGAGAGGCATCATACCCCCCCCCCCGGCCCACACAGCGGTTCTTCCCAGGAACTTTCATGGGGGGGGGGGGCACTTTAACACAAACCAGTTCCCAGCCAACACTCACTGTCAACCGTCCCCTTCTAAACCACAGCTCTGCAAACCCCCTCCATGTGCTGCCCAGCCTTTCCCAGGCCTCCCCGTCCTTGCTCACCGTCCCCGCACGCAAATCGCACTCACCAGCTGCTCCTGAGTCTGCTGCTGGCTCTTGCTCACCGTGTTTTGGAGGCTCCGGAGAAGCTCCTCGGATTTTCGGATCTGAGCACTAAGGACCTGGACCTGCGCCAAGGAAAAAGCGAGAGGTCCCGGAGTGTGGAGAGGACGGGATGCAGGCCCAGGGTGGGTTTCAGCAGCAAAAAAAACCCTCCCCCCACAAGCAGCATGCCACCCACACGTACCTGCTTGTTGCACTCCTCACTGCTGCGGTTCAGGATGTCCTCCAAGTTGGCCTTCTCCCGAGAAGTTTTTTCCACAGACTCCCGTTGCTGCCGCACCTGGGGGAAGGGATCGGGGCCACGACGAGGGTGAGAGAGGGAAGCTGGCGTCTCACGCTGACTATTCCCCAGCCTCCTAGGGAGGGGCTGTGGCTCACTGGAAGGCCCTCTGCTTTGCAAGCAGAAGGTCCCTGGTTCAATCCCCGGCATCTCTAGTCAAAAACGGATCACGTAATGATGTGATGTGAAAGGACCGCACTTGAGACCCTGGAGAGCTGCTGCCAGCCTGAGTAGGCCACAGAGACCTCGATGGACCAAGGGCCAGACTCAGTATGCTTCAAGTGTTCTTCTTTCGACCTCCCCCTCCCACTAAGAATGTATCAGGGTCCCACTGGCAGTCACGGGAACGATGGCAGAAGTCGGATGGCCAGCGACTGCAGCTGATCACGGCTTATTTCCCAGTGAAAATAACTGTGCTTGTTTTTACATGGGAGAATGGAATAGGAGGAAAGAGAAGCTGTTAAGTTGGGCCAGGCTAGCGTGCCTGTCCTCGGAGAGCCACAGAAGTGCTTTGTGGTCCTTGCCCACTAAAAATGCAGGAGTGTAACACTACCCCCCTAAGCAGATTTAAAAAGGTAAAGGTAAAGGTTTCCCTTGCTCGAAAGTCAGTCGAATCCGACTCTAGAGGGCAGTGCTCATCTCCGTTTCCAAGCCAAAGAGCCAGCGCTGTCCAAAGACTTCTCTGTGGTCATGTGGCCGGACATAATTGCTGGCGATGTTGCTGCCTTTGAAACTAAATTATTATAAGTTTAACATAACTATTTTCCATGCAGCTTCAGGTGGAGTTTTATTGATTACGGTTTATTCCAGGATATTATGAAGGTAATTAAGAATTTACAATGCTGAGCTGGATTTAAGAAGCTGACACCTTTAAATATTGGATTACATCTGAGGAAGACTATAAAGTCGAAATGAGTTCACAACCGGGTACTCATTATGTTGGACTATGTGTACTTTTTTGCAATATTGTATAAGTAAGAAGGTTGGATAAATTGTCGCACTTTTAGAAGGTTTTAGAAAAGCAATGTAAATCTTATAAATGTTGTTCATATCACAGAGTTTGCTTGTGGTTTTTTTCCTGTGGATATCTGTGATCCCTTTTTGTTTTGTTTTGTGCCTTTGAAACCCGGCTGATGGGAAATCCCACCAAGAATCAATCTGATACTCGTGGCCTCCAAGTATGACCACCGAGTGTGACTGCAGTGTCCAGAACTGTCCTGTCCTGCCCAAGCCCAGCAGAAGCGATCCCAGGGCTCTCTGCCCTCCCTCTCCTTCTCTCACAAGTCCCCCATCATCCAGTCCATCTACTGGGACAAGCATCCCTTCCCCTCAGGGGTCATTTTGTAGAAAAAGAGCTAGGGGAACTCATTAGCATAACTCATTAGCATA
>NW_015175426.1:308381-326554 GCF_001447785.1 Gekko japonicus
TCATTATGTTGGACTATGTGTACTTTTTTGCAATATTGTATAAGTAAGAATGTTGGATAAATTGTTGCACTTTTATAAAGTTTTAGAAAAGCAATGTAAATCTTTGAAATGTTGTTCATATCACAGAGTTTGCTTGTGGTTTTTTCCTGTGGATGTCTGTGATCCCTTTTGTTTTGTTTTGTGCCTTTGAAACCCGGCTGATGGGAAATCCCTCTCCTTCTCTCACTAGTCCCGCATCATCCAGTCCATCTACTGGGACAGGCATCCCTTCCCCTCTTCTCTGTGCCCTTTCTGACTACAGGAGATGGGCTTGTGAATTCTCTCACAAGGGCTTTTCCATTTAGAAGGAAGCCAAAGGTTGAGGTCAAGCCAGATCCGATCCAGCCTTCTGTTCCAACCCTAGGATTCAGGCAGACACCCCCCTCCCCGGGCAAAGCTGTCCCTCTCATATTTAGAAGTGTGCTACAACGGAAAGGCTGCAAAGAGGCTTTGTCTGCACCCTGAAACGTATGCCGCTTTCTAGTCTCCTGCACGTTCCACTCTTTTCCTGAACACACACACACACACACCTTGTTGTGAAGTTGCGTCCATTCTGAGTCAGGCACCAGCTGGAACCCAGCGGGCGGGAGGTAGATGGTCTCCGGCACCAGGGTCCCACTGGAGGAGGCAATTGATATTGTCTCAGGGCTGGGGGAGCGTCTGCGTCGGATCGGGGGGCCCGGGCTTGGTACCAGCAGGGACGAAGAGGCGATGGAGACACTGTCGAGGCCAGAGGCAAATTTCTCAGCCACGCCTCCCCCCTCCAAGGTCCCGTGGTCGTCTCCCAGTCCGTCAGGGGGTCCTGAGTCAGCGAGTAGGGATTCCGATGAGCTAAAGAGGCCGCCCTGACAGCAAACAAGCCATGAATTAATAAGGGCCCGTCACAGAAATTCTCAAAATGCCAAAGCAGCCTGGCTGGGGTGAGAGTACAACTGCTTGTTGTTGGCAGGAAAACCTGTTGCCCCAGCCCTGTAATTTCGGGGGCCAAAGAGAAGGTCCAAAATTACACGAACTGGAGAACTTCTAATTGGAAACACTCAACCGGTTTTCACAAATGATTCACCCAACAGGATTTTACCAGAATAGCAGCCGTCGCTTAAGACTTTAATTCGTCCTGCCACTATTCTGGCACCCGTCAGTCAAGTTCATGTCACTGGCTAATTCACACGCTGACGTTCTACTGGCTTAGAGATTTTTTAAAAACCCTACAACATCCCTAGCTTTCCAAAGGCACGTATCGAAATACCAATTTATTTGGGAATGACCAGTCCCCATGAGCGCTTTTGGCAGAGATCCTCCCTTTTCCTGACTGCACTCTCCCCCCACCCAGGCAGCTCTGGCATTTGATATCCTCTTTCCATTTCCTCCCCAGCTCACCTGCTCGCTCTGCAGGTCCCGAACCAGCCCCTCCGCCCTGACCAGCTTCCCCTTCAGCTCTTCGATTTCCTGCTCCATCGGCAGCACAATGGCCCGGAGGCGCTCCGTGTCTTCCTGTGCCTGCAGGGAGAGAGGAAACACACCAGTCAGAGGCCCACCTAGAGGCTCTCTCCCTCCCCGACTGGACTGGAAAGGGGTCCGCGGCTGCTCCCAGGTCACCTTTTCCATCTGTTTCTCCAAGGAGTCCGACGGGCTGCTCCGTGGCAGGAGGCGGCTCCACACATTCTCCCGACTGTCGCGTTCTAGAGCCGAAAGACGCGCCTCGTAACTAGAGATGGTGTCTGTAGAAAAAGAACCCTTGTGTTGACGTGTACACAAAGCCAGCTTGACCCTGGGGTCCTACCCGGCCCAGCCACCCACCCCGGTTCTCAGAGGTAACATTGGAGAGCCTGAACAGAACCTGGGTTTTTAAAGTCAGCGTCCTTCTGAATGCATGTATGGGGGGGGGGGTGTAAGCTGTATCAGAGGGAGGCTTTGGCCAACAGAACCCTGCTTAAGCATCTTCCCGTCGGCCACTTGGAGAGACAGGGTGTTGGACTAGATACCTTTTTGGTCTGATCCAGCAGGGCTCTTCTTTTGTGCTCAAGTATGCCCAGCCCGTTCCTTCCCCCTCCCGCTTGACACCTGGGTCTCTCACCTTTCAGAATAGCCTGCAGTGAGGCCACCTCTTCTTGGCACTGGCGCTGGACAGCTTCCACAGCCTCATGCTTGGTGCTCTCACTCACAGCAGCCACAGCCCGGACGGTTTCCACCTCAGCCACTGCAGCTGCCAACTGGACCCGCAGGTTTTGGATCGTCTCCTCAGGGTCGGGGTCTCTGGGGAGGTCTGGGCCAGGGGGAGCGCCCACCTCCTGCACCTGCTGAGGCTCTTGCAGTGGGGGGGGGAATGGGGGGAGTTATAACTGGGTCTGACTCTGAACCTAGGACCTCGAAGTTCCCCCCTTCCCGCCCATCCTGAACCTCTGATCCTAGAATCCCTCTGACCTTTAACCCCAAAGTGATCCAACAGCTTGAACTGGGACAAACACCCTACCCGTGACCTCTGACCTCCCCCATTATCTGTGACGTCAACCACAGCGCTGCTCTAAGGGGGGCCCCAAGGGCGTGGCTTCCCGTCGTCCCGCCCCCGCTCCCTGCCCATGACGAGCGGGGGGGGGGCTCGCGCGTACCTTCCCATCCCGCGGAGGCTTCTGCCGCTGTTGCCGCTCCGGAGGCCGAGTGGAGTCGGAATCGCCCGAGCGGAACCGGAAATAGCCGAGTAAACACGAGAACAATCGGTCACCAAAAAAAAAAAAGTCCGCAGTGTGGGGTTTGGACGGAAATGTCCGAGTGCCGCTGAAGGGGCAATGCCTTTCCACCAATTCGCTCTTTTCTAAGACGGCTGCCGGACGTCTCGGAAATTTCCGAACGCTTCCGAAAAGAGCCGAGCTGAAGCCGGACGTGGCCGAGGGGTGGGGGACCTGGGGATTTCCGAAGTGGCGTTTGTGTTAGTCTTTAGTAAGCGGCTGGGTGGAGTGAAAGTTTCGGGAGCTCATCCCCCCTGAGAGCTCTAAACGCCTTTGAGTTGGAGGCACCTGAAGGGCCGCCCACATTTGGTCTAAAAAACAATTCCTTTGTACTCAGTGTTATTTGTGAACCGCCTTTCAAACAAGGTTCGCAAAGTGACACCAACCTTTCTTTACGGCAAACCGGTGCAGGGAATAAGGCATCCAGTTCTGGTCACAGGCATTCCCTGAAAACTTTATTTTCAGCCCCGGAACTTGGTCTTCAACCATAAAACTTGGTTTTCAACCATAAAACTTGGTTTTCAACATAAAAAAGACGAATGTGGCCTTTGAGCATGAGCAGAGTGTGCGGCTCTAGAGCTGAGGAGCTACCACAGACCGACACCGCCCCCCTCTTCTCCCCGCCCGGCCATCGACCAGCGACTCACTCCCCAAGGCTTTCGGTCGGCTGGATCCAGCCAGTTTTCCAGCTAGAAAAAGGGGGAAGGTGTCCACCAAAAAAGATAGGGAAAAAGACTGTGCTGGGCAATGCTCCCTCTAAGCTATGGAGTCTTATGAGCAAACATTCTACTCTGTGAGCTACTGGCATTAAAGTTGTGAGCGAGCGATTTGGCTACTGCATAAATTAGTTTGCACTGGAGCCATCCTTCCTGGGCTAAGGCAAAAATGTATGAGCCAGAGGCTAAAAAACTGTGAGCTAGCTCACATTAACTCACCTTAGAGGGAACACTGGTGCTGGGGGGTGCATGGGCCACCACCATGTGGGATGAGGGCTGTAATAAGGAGGCAAATTGGGTGGGGAAACAGGCTGGATCCAGCCCCATGGTAGCACTGCACAAGTCTGCAATGCAGACTATTTAAGACTGCCCTGTCTGTCATTCAGCACTTTTTATTAGTGCCAGGGAGGTGGCTGGTTGGGGAAAGGATTCGGATGGGAGTGTGTCTGATACAAGAACAGAAAGCAGGAAAGAGGTTAAGGGAGGTCAGAGCATTTGGAATCATCTTGATGATTTAGGTTTTAAAAAAATGCTGTCAAGTTTTTCCGGCGGTTACAAGACGAATAAAAACATAACAGTATTGTTACATTAGCTGCAGTGTTGTGTTTTGAATTGTTTTTTGAAATGCTGGATGAGAGTATTTATCAATGGAGAAATCGGATACACATACTGAACCCTAAACACAGGAACAAATTGAGGTCCCTTCCATATAAGCCTTTACCAGAAAACAGAGACTAGTTCTTGCAGGGTCAGTTAAATCTACACACCCAAGCACACATGACAGTGAGTGTTTTCTCCCCCACACACCTTGCCCCAGTCTGATTTCTTCTAAAGTAGCATTCAATACAACTTATGGTTTTAAAATACAATTAGGCCTACATAAGCCCCAGACAAATAAAATGAAATACCAGTTACTCGTACTGTAGCAATAAAGTAGCCACGCAGCATTAGCAATAAAAAGCAGATATTTTAGAAGTCAATAAAAGGAACAGCAGCTGAAGAAAAATCTTCTCAAGAGATCAATTTATTGGAACAGAGTGGTTTTAACATCTCCAGAAGGCCAAGAACAAGGGATCAAGATAGATTAAAAGGGGGAGGCCCATGGCCAAAAAATCTCCAGTCATGGTGGCATAGAGGGCGGGGGCAGAGCAGGGGCTTTCTCCCCCACACACCTTGCCCCAGTCTGATTTCTTCTAAAGTAGCATTCAATACAACTTATGGTTTTAAAATACAATTAGGCCTACAGAGATGAATGTATAAGCCCCAGACAAACAAAATGAAATACCAGTTACTCGTACTAGCAATAAAGTAGCCACGCAGCATTAGCAATAAAAAGCAGATATTTTAGAAGTCAATAAAAAGAACAGCAGCTGAAGAAAAATCTTCTCAAGAGATCAATTTATTGGAACAGAATGGTTTTAACATCTCCAGAAGGCCAAGAACAAGGGATCAAGATAGATTAAAAAGGGGAGGCCCATGGCCAAAAAATCTCCAGCCATGGTGGCATAGAGGGCGGGGGCAGAGCAGGGGCTTGGCGGCTCCTACCTGGTGAAATGAGCTTCCTGAGGAGATCAGGGCCCTGCGGGACCTTGTGCAGTTCCGCAGGGCCTGCAAGACGGAGCTCTTCCGCCAGGCTTATGAATAGGAGCCGCCACGGCCACTTACACCACCGCGCCTTTATAGAGAGAGATCACTGGGGGGGTTGGGTAACATCTTTCCACCACCCCAGCCTTCCCTCCTGCTACGCAAGATGTTAGGAGTCTATTGTGCATCCGTCGAATTGATGTTAATCTGTTTTAAATTTGTATTCTGTATTCTGTAATTTTGTATACTGAACGCACTTGGTGCCCTATGTGAGCCGCCCTGAGCCCATTCGCGGGGAGGGCGGGGTATAAATGTAATAAAATAATAATAAATAAATAAATAAGAAGGTCAAAGGTTCAGTCCGTGGTATCTCCGGTTAAAAGGATCAGGTAGTAGGTGATCTGATAATACTGACCTTGATGGACCAATGGTCTGATTCAGTATAAAAATACTACCTATGTACATATGCTTGGAGTGGTCAACTGGCTTGAGCTGGCCCTACCAAAGCTTGTTTATGGGTGCCCCAGTGTTCAAATCCCAGTTCTGGCTACATTTGTAGCGTGAATCAAACAAGGGACTAAGAACTCTAGATGAGGAACTGAAAACCAACTTTGCCCCCAGTTAGGTAATCTGGGATTTTCTAAGTCCAGCCCAAAACCTCAGCCACTTTTTGAGTGGCTGGTGTCGTTCCATGAGAATTTATGAGTGATGGGATTCTGGTCCATTTGGCTCTGCTGCTTTTACGCTTAGCTTTGGGGATTAGTCAACAATATACACAGAAGCTCCCACACCCAAGCCCCCTTGTAGCCCACTGCTGCATTAACAGAGATTGTGATTTACTGCTGCTGTAAACAGAGGAACATACGAAGATTGTGAGCAGGTGCATTTATTGGCATCACGGGCACATCAGCATTCGGTCAAAAACTAGATCAAGAATAGCATATGAGAGGACTCCCGTATGCCTCCTCCTTCCATCCAGACCGACTTTAAGCTTTCCTTCCCACCAGTCACTTCCTGCTGCAGATCATGTTACCAGCACCCACCGCCTGGCTCAGGACAAGAGATGGGAATCCCGCCCACATTTCCCCTGCCTGATGGCCAGCGAGTCCAGCTTGGCACTGATCGCATCCAGGCCGCTCAACACTCGCTCCAGTTTCTGCAGCACCTGCGGGTCAGTGTGTGCAGCGCAGGTATCGGGTGACTGCGGCGGAATGATTGGCTGTGGCACAGCTGGGCCTAAAAAGGGCACAGAGCAAAAACTTGCATCAGAGCAATCCCGTCCTCAGTCCGCTAAAACCTCCTGGAGCTCAGTGAGCCAAAATCAGAAGTGCCAGAAAGTTGGAACTACTTTCATTGGATGCCCACAGGTGCTCGTGTTAGGGTGTCATCAAAAGGATCGGACAGGTGGACCGCCTTCCTTTTTGAAGAAAGGCTGGAGCACTTGGGGCTTTGCTCTTAACTAAGGGGGATGGGGACATGATAGACGTTTACAAAAAAAGATATATTCAGGAGGTAGCCATGGTGGTCTTCAGTGGAGCAACTAGAGTCTGGTAGCACCCTGGAGACCAACAAGGTTTTCGGGGTCTAAGCTTTCATGGTCTGGTTTGGTTTTTTTTACATTTTTGTGTCTCGCTCTCTGTGCGTGTGTGCGCACCTTTACCTAGAAGTCATGACAACCTCTGGCAACTCCTACTGGGGCATGGAGGATATTCGGAGAAGTAGCTCGATCGCCTGCCTCTGGCCTCCTGGCCCTGGTCTTGCTTGGAGGCCTCCCTTCCAAATACTTGCCAGAGTCAGCCCTGCTTAGTTTCCTAGATCTGACAAGATCGAGCTTGCCTGGGCTATCCAGGTCAGGGTAGGGTCTAAGCTTTCAAGAGTCGAAGTTCCCTTCATCAGTTTCTAACGAAGGGAGCTTTGACTCTGGAAAGTGTATACTCGACAAATCTTGTTGGTCTCTAAAGGGCTATTGGACTCAAATCTAGCTGTAAAAGGATGGATGCAGGGGAGAAAGATGGACATGGTGGACAGAGAGAACTTTTTTCTCCCGTTCTCATAATCTGAACACAGGGTCACTAGATGAAATGGACAGGTGGTAGATTCAGGAGAGACAAAAATGAATTACTGTTTGACATTTCTACCCTGCTTCTCTCCCCAGTAGGGTCCCAAAAGCAGTTTACAATGTTATTTTCCCCTCCTTCAATTTATTCTCACACCAGCCTGTAAGGATTCAAAACTGGGTCTCCCAAGTCTCATATTCCACCCACTATATCACACTAGTTGTCTCTCAAAAGGAAGTACACAAGTACAATCAATGTACATAAATCACTGCCACTCGATGAGATGAATGCTACATGGTGAATGCTCCAAGCAGGGCACCAAACACCTGCCTCTTAATTACAGGAAATCCTGTTCAGTTCACCACCCCTGGGCTTCTGCTGTTTCACCAGGCGGGGATAGATCACAATACTCCACTGGCTATTGTTGCTGCTGAAAACTTCTATTGGGGAGGGGGGGGGAGGACCTATAAAAAGGCATTAAAAAGCTGCCCATTTCTGACAGAGAATTTCCCACTGTCCCCCTCTTCCCAGTCTCCTCCCCCAAAGTCACCGTACCACGTCTGGAACAAATCTTCTCTCGCAGCTGGTGGGGGGTGTTCCCCAAGTCTGTGAAGTGTCTCACGTGGAACATGTGCTCTGTGGCAGGAGCTGAAGCAATGGCCTGGAGCTCCTGTTGCGCAGTTGTGCTGAGGAAGCCCAAACCGACCTTCCCAGGAGAAAACACAATCAATAAGGGCCACCAAACCTTGCCTTCAAGAGCTACAGGGGTGGGGGTAGGCTTGGAAGAAGCGACAGAAAAATCCAGCAGACTTGCCTAGGTGTCTCTCTGGAAGCACCATTCAAGGTGGGCAGCACGGAGTCCCAGCCCAAGTGCGCCAACACACATGGCTCTTGTAATTGGTGTGTTATGAGCAGGGCTATTTTTGGGCAGGAACGCACAGGAACGGAGTTCCGGCTGGCTCCCGAGTTGGCCACGCCCAGCAGGAACTCATTAGCATAATAGGCCACACCCAACAGGAGAAACTCATTAGGATTGGCTACATTAGGGGTTTGTGGCCTAACATGCAAAGAAGTTCCTGCTACAAAAAAAGCCCTGGGTTTTGACCACAAACAAGGTAAACAGAATTACAAGCAAAAGGTGGGTGTGGCTGGATAACCACACTTCTGGTAACATGGGGGTGCGGCCTAATGTGCTAATGAGCTGTGCTGGTAGGGGTGTGGCCTAATATGCTGATGAGTTTCTGCTGTTGGGTGTGGCCTATTATGCTAGGCTTTTCCTGCTGGGCTTTTCCTACAAAAAGAGCCCTGTTTGCAACTATTCTCCAGGTTACAGAGATCAGTTCTCCCGGAGAAAATGATTGCGTTGGAAGACGGACTCTATGGCATTTACAGCTATTCTCCAGGTTACAGAGATCAGTTCTCCCAGAGAAAATTATTGCTTTGGAAGACGGACTCTATGACATTATACCTCAACAGAGGTCCCTCCCCAGGCTCTACCTCCCAACTTTCCAGGTATTCCCCAACCCAGATCTGGAAATCCTAGCAGAAACTGGAGGTTACACATCAGCGTCTCCCACACAGAGGAGATGTGAGTCTTCAACAGGACACATCTAGGGGCACACAGAGGCCAAAGCTTCAAATCTGAGCACAGGCACCCTGCGGGAAGTATATAGGATGCTCTTATCACACAACAAAGGAAGGAGCTGATGTTAGTACAGGGTAGACTCATGTTATTGCCAGGTCCCCCCTGGCCACCACTGGGATGGGAATGTGGGGTTTCCAGATCCAGGTTGGGAGACTCCTGGAGATTTGGGGATGGAGCCTGGGGAGGACAGAGGCCTCAGTGGGGTACAGTGCCATAGAGTCCACCCTCCAGAGCCTCCATTTCCTCCGGGGGAACTGATCTCTGTACTCTGGAGATGCGCACAATTCCAGGGGATTCCCCAGGTCCCACCTGGAGGGTGGCATCCCTTGTCATCACTTTTCATCATTTATACAGCACTTCTAGAGTTCTTGGCTAGGCTTTGTTTGATGAGGTGGGCAAGTAATTGGTCCTGTTTTACAGACAGGGAATCAAGGAACTCTCACGACAACTAAAGCTGCCCAGTCATTATGGGGCAGAGATGGGATCTGAGCGAACGTCTCAAGCCTGTCCAGTTCTGGCTGTACGGACCAGAGGCAGATGAGCAGACTGCAGAGCCACAGCTGAAGGAACAGCAGCAATCCACTGGAGGCACAGTCCCGCCCACCCCAAATCTGGTTGACTTTGGGGCGAGGAAGAAAAATATCTCCAGGATGGCTCTGCCTGCGCAAGCTCCTTAAAACAGAGGTCCCCAATGCATGGTGCTCGTAGGCACTATGGTGCCCACCAGCACCTTTTCTGGCTCCCGCCCAGTGATTTTAGGAAGTGGGTGGGGCCAGGTAGGGCTTTTGCCCAGCAAGGCTTCTGACTGGCTACTGGAGATTTGATTGGCTGTGCTGATCTGTTAAAATGTTGCTTTGGCAACAGCGGCCACCACAGCACAAGGACCTGCACTGCGTGACGGAAGGTAAGCTGTGGCAATCGTTCTGTGGTTGGCTTCGCTTCGTGCGGCAGCCATTTTGTGGCAGCCATTTTATTGCCGTGCCCACCATGTCATGACCCACCAAATTCGCAGGCTTGAAAAGGTTGGGACCCCTGCCTTACAGCAGCATTCTAAGACAGTTGTCTTCAACTCATGGATTGGACCCTCAGGTCCCTGACTGCTCAAGATCCTAAGTAGCCACCACTTCTTTTTTCTTGGGGGGGGGAAGTACTTGTGTGTGTGTGTGTGTGTGTGCACGCATGTGCTTACGAGCCTGGCAACCCCTAGTAGGGCTTGGACATTTCAGAGAGGTAGCCACCATTTTTTACTTTCTCTTGGATGGACCTACTGCTGGTGAACACCCATAGATAGCAAAGCCATACCTCCTGCCTCTCTCTGCACACGTACAGAGAGTAGCCGGATGGCACAGCCAAGTTGTTCAGTGTGGATTCTTCCAGGCTCTGACTCTTTTGGCTGGTTTCTCACTACAGGGCACTTCCCAGTGCCTGCCTTGCATTTTCTGTCCTAGGCTGTCTTGGACCAATGCCTCCAGTCCTGGCTTTGATACTGGTGAGACTGCAACTACGGCTCATTCTGTTCCTCTCAGGCGACAGTGTCACAAGCCTTCTTGAAGCATGTTTGCAGATTAGTGGATCCCATATCAGGTCTGAAAGGACTGAAGACCACTGTTCTGGGATACCCGCACGCTTATGTCTCTGTGTGGAGCCATCTTGGAGACTCTTCCCCCACATTGGCCCATTACGCATGCACATCTTACTGCAGATTTTCAGAGCAGTAAGCCTTTAAGCTTTACGTCAAATTCTGTGTCCACATTATGCACCATTCTTTTTCCTCTGGTGTATTTATTCCACAGCTACAATAAAAAAATATATACTTAGCTAAATTGAGGTGGAACCTCACTTGTGACATGTGTGGGGGAGTGTCCAAAGTTTTTTTTTAATTTATGCAATTGCCCTATCACAGCTGCTCAGTAGTGTTCAGCAAGCACCTTCCATTTAAATCCTCTCGGTTCAGGTTTTGCGCATGCATTTTATTGTTAGTTCGTTGAATGAAAGGGAACACAGAGGAAGGAAGGCAAAGGGAGGGAGGAGGCTGATGTTGAAACTGACAAGACTTTTTTTTTTTGAAACTGACAAGCAGCTGGGAAGCCCCATTTTTCATATTGTGGCGCAACAAGGGATTCTCTGCTGTGTTATCAGCCACTGTGAAAAACGGGAAGGAATCACACGACCTCATAATATGGGGGAACATGTTGAGTGTACATAATGCACAGTAGAACCCACTGACACTGGCATTGCAAGCTGTGATAGTTGGCAATCGTGTATGTGTGTGTGTGTGTCTCTGTGTGTGCATGCCTGTGCAAAGTTGGCTGCAACTCCACCAAGTTTTTCACAGGGCTGCAATTTGCATGGGGGAGGAGTCCTCTGGCAGAAACTCTGGAAAGCTTTTTTAGTCTTGTGCCACTAAAGTGGGGGGGGGGATGGGGGGTAGCACAGCTGCATACTAACGCTGATTTCCTGCCCTACCTTGCAAGTTTGCGTGGTTTTCTCTTTGTGATTCTCTAATTTGATCCTGCACACTGGTCATGATCTTGGCAGTTTTTTAAAAGCCTGCCCTGTGCAGATTGCATTCCTTCTCGATCCTAAGCGATTCTTAAGTTTGGTGGTTCATAGAAGGTCCATGTAACTCAGCCGCCATTTTAATGTTAGGCTTCCAGTTACTGCCAAAATGCCCCCCCCAAAAAACTTTGTTCACTAAAGCATTAAAGGGAATAATGTTTTCAAAGCTTTAGACTTTGCATCCCAGTGTCTCTTTCTCTTTACATCTCATGTCAATTTCATTCTGTGCTGAGGATCCCCCCTTTTATTTTGTTTGCAGGCAGCACTGAAATCTTTTTTCTTTTTGCACTGGGGATACTGCCATTTGCTTCGATTCCAATCTCCCTTTCAAGTCAATACCCACAGGGAACTAAACTTTGTGCAGCTCCTTTTCAACTCCCCCCCCTCCAGTCAATTTAATTTTTTGTATTCAGCAATCCAAGACAACCCATAGTCTCCTATTGCTAGACTCATGCTGCTTGTTAAAAAAAAAGCAAAATTTAAAAATGAGGGTGAAATGGAACTTGTACACTGACAAAAGGGGGAGAATGGTGAAAGGTGCAGAATGGGCAGAATGACCTTGATGTGGGTGGGGGAGTGACCTTCAAGGGGTGGCAAAAGGGAGGAAAATCAATGCAGAACAACAAAGAAAACCCAACAGATGTGCACAGTGAAACTGACGGAAAACATCTGTGTATAATAGGCCTCTGTCTGTGTCCTCACTACAAGAAGCTGTAAAGGAAGTTAGGACCTCAAGGTAATGGATTCTAGACAAAATCTGCACCCCAAATGTTCTGCCTCATGGTGAAAGAAGGGAAGTAGATAAGAAAGAGCAGATACTTAGACTTCACCCCAACTGCGATGCGCACAACTCCAGCTCTGTCTGCCTCTGCGACAGCCTCTGGATACCCTATGGAGTCCCCAGTTTTCAGCCCATCTGTCACCACCACGAGAATCTTGGTGGCTGTGTGGCGGGCACCTCTGTGTGAGACGAACAGGTCCCTTCTAAACAGGGGACAGAAGAAAGGAGTATGGTATGAGAAGAAGAAGAGAAGAGATTGGATTTATACCCCACCCTTCACTACCCAAAGGAGTCTCAGAGCAGTTTACAAACTCGTTTCCCTTCCCCTCCCTACAACAGACACCCTGTGAGGTAGGTGGGGCTGAGAGAGCTCTGACAGAAACTGCTCTTTTTCAAGAACAGCTGTGCCAGAACTATGGCTTGCCCAAGGTCATCCAGCCAGGTGCAAGTGGAGGAGTGGGGAATCAAACCCGGTTCTCCCAGATTAGAGTCTGCGCACTTAACCACTACACCAAACTGGAGGAGGTACAGAAGTAGCCATTTAGCAATACCAAGTTTTAAACTTGTCCCTCTATCTGTCCTTTTGGTTGGCAGCAAAGACTAGGTGATGTCATTTATCCCCATACCATAAAAAGTTTCAACCACTCACTGTCATTAATTAAGCCTCTATTAAAGTGTCAGGACATTTATCTCCTGCCCAGTTGGCAAAACTAGTAGCCTCAGAATCGCTTTTTCCTTTTTCTTTTTGTGTCACAAGTTCTGTGCCACTAAGAGGTATTATAGGGCCATAGCTAGGGTGCACCTACCCACCAAAAAGTTTTTCTTGAGAAAGGATACTGTTTTCCCCTCCAATCAGATTGACTGAGGAAAAATTAGAATTTCTTTTTAAATTAGGAACATTTACAGTTTGTTTTTTTAAAGGTGCCCCTAAACTATTAAGTGCTCCAAATACCACCCATCTGGTCCACTGAAAAATTTCCCTGGGTAAGAGTGAAGTGTTCAAGGTTTCTATCACTTTTATGAGGAATAAGTGATCCCCATTAAAATTCTCTTTTAATTCTCAAACTGATTACCTTAACAGTATGGGAGTGTTCTTGAAAGAGGGAATATTTAAAGTATAATTTTTTAGAAAGTGTTCGCTGTAAGCAGGTAAACCCTTATGAGCTTAAAAATATCTTATTTCACATGTATCTTTCTGATGCTCACGATTTGTCGAGGATCTGGGCTTAGAGACAGGGTTCCAGAACTTTCTGTGGGTTACTTATTTAAGAATATAAGAGAAGCCATGTTGGATCAGGCCAATGGCCCATCTAGTCCAACACTCTGTGTCACACAGTGGCCAAAAACCAGGTGCCATTAGGAGGTCCACCAGTGGAGCCAGAACTCCAGAAGTCCTCCCACTGTTGCCCCCAAGCACCAAGAATACAGAGCATCACTGCCTCAGACACAGTGTTCCATCTATAAAAGGTAAAGGTTTCCCTTGCTCGAAAGCTAGTCGAATCCAACTCTAGGGGGCGGTGCTCATCTCCGTTTCCAAGCTGAAGAGCCAGCGCTGTCCAAAGACGTTTCCATGGTCATGTGGCCGGCCATCAATACCTTGTGGCTCATGACCACTGATGGACCTCTGCTCCATATGTTTATCCAATTTCTGTTTATTTAAATATTTATATCCCACCTTCCCACCCCTATCAAACCATGGCTCAAGGCAGCCTATGTAGGAAATTATGAAGCGGTCCACACCTCACAAACATACTAAAATGCTATAAATGCAAAGGAGAAAGAGAAAATGGTCATAAAGACATCTCTGCTGCATGCACTCAGGCCTAGTGTGAACATGCACCAGGAAAAGGCGGTAATGGTGTGGAAGAGTTCTGAGGCCACAGACAGAATGGAGTGTACCCCTTCAGATTACAGAGGAGCATGGAGTGACAACATTTTTTCAAAGTTCTCTTAGATAAATAATTCCCTGCAAGTGGAAAACTTGCATAGCATGTGAAGGGCTAGGCCAGCACCTTTCTTCCTGATGTGCTCAGTTTTAGTTGCAGGGAGTTACTGGGGGAACATTAAGAATGTGACCTTCCTACCTTCACTCTGAAATGGCATAACCCATTCTACTGCCTCATTCTGCTGCAGATGTAGTTTCCAGAAGCAATTCCCCTAAATGAGTAAAAATCCCTGAATGTTCACTTCTTAGTAGCCCCAATGAGCAAGGAAGGCTGGCTACTGTTGTGGGTACATTCTGAGGTGAAATTGCCACAGCAACAAAAGCCTGTGTTGAATGTCTGCCCTGCTAGAAGAGGAAAGGGGCAGGCCACAGAGCCAGAAGGAGCGAAGCGAAGATACCCACACAGCTTTCCTGATGGCGGAGGCCGTGTGCGAGGAGCCCCCCAGTTGCTTGACCTGGCTGAGCAGCTGATCTGGATCAGGATTTCTGTGGAACTGTTTGAAGTCAAAGTGCTCCTGAAAGCGGCTGGAGAACTGCAGGAGGGAGAACTAGAGAGGATGGGGAGAAATTAGTGGGAAGGAAGAGAGCTCTTCTGGCTGAACTTCACTGGCGTTTCTATTTTATTCGACAAAACGAGAGGAACTTTGCTTGCTGGATTCCACAGCTTCTCATTAGCCACCAGAATGGATTTTTATTTATTTATTTTTGCACCTGGAATTATGTACCCCCAAATTTAAGTCACACAACTCTGAGACACACCGACGGGGCATGTTTTGCCTGTTCACCAGGCAAAGGATGAAGCTCTGAGGCAGGGCCCCTGCTCTGCGTGTGAAAGACGCCAGTGCATTGTCACTCAGCTTCCACTGAAATGCAGCACAGGAGGAGAAAGAAAGTCCTTTTTTCCCTCCATAACAAAACCATCTGCTGTCACCTTAAAGACAAACAGGTTTATCAACCCCATTTTTTCAGAGGCAACCCAGGAAAGCTTATGCAGTAATAAATTTGTGGTACCTTTAAAATGCTACAAGATTGTTTAATTATTTTGGCTGCTACAGATGGAACACAGCAGTCCCTCTGGAATGTGTCCTTTGTTGCTAGTCGGAGTAGGATTACCAACCTCCAGGTGGGGCCTGCAGCTTTCTAGGAATTATAGTTGATCTCTGGACTGCAGAGATCCATTTCCCTGGAGGAAGTGGCAGCTTCACTGGGTCAGCTCTGGGGCCTGGCATCCCTGCTCAGCATCCTCCCCAAGCACCACCCTTCCCAGCCACTGCCCCCAAATGTCCAGGAATTTTCCAGCTAGAGTTGGCAACCCTAGACTCTTACTTGATATACGGTAATTAATTAATTATCGTAGGGTCTTGTGTGTAGTATAGCCAGGAGATCCTAAGATTGTCCGGCAGCCAGAAGTTCTAGCTCTTTTAGCACTATGCACCACTAGGCAAGAGACATTTCAGAGGTGGTTTTGCCATTGCCTGCCTCTGCGTCCCATCCCTGGTATTCCTTGGAGGTCGCCCATCCAAATACTCACCAGGGCCGACCTTGCTTAGCTTCCGAGATCACATAATTCAATTTTTGCCTTTGTTGCCACTTAGAATCCTGCTAGAAAATACAATGGTAACCAGCTGCTTTCCCCACTGTCCTCCGCTTCACACCTTTCTCTACAATTCAAGGGGGCTGTTTCCCCCCTTCCCAGAACCGATCACAAGATTACAGGCCATGGATGGGGTATACGAAGATGTAGTTTGCAGTAGCAGAGTTCCTTTAAAATATTTCACTTACCTTCTAATAACTTTTCAGCTTTCATTTTTTTTAAAAAAGAAAGACATATGTCAAGTATAAATCAATACGTAAAGGCACATTGCTCAGTAAGAAGAAAATCTTCTCCAAACCTGTAGGTACTAAGAACCAATTTTGTCAGTGTTACATTTATTTAAATCCTTTTAACAAAAGAAGAAGAAGAAGAGATTGGATTTATACCCCACCCTTCACTACCCAAGGGAGTCTCAGAGCGGCTTACAAACTCCTTTCCCTTCCCCTCCCCACAACAGACACCCTGGGAGGTAGGTGGGGCTGAGAGAGCTCTTGACAGAAACTGCTCTTTTTTCAAGAACAGCTCTTATCAGAGCTACTGCTTGCCCAAGGTCATCCAGCCAGGTGCAAGTGGAGGAGTGGGGAATCAAACCCAGTTCTTCCAGATTAGAGTCCGCACACTTAACCACTATACCAAACGGGCTCTCCTGCAATATTGAGCCAATTACTCAGTGTGCATAATCTAGAATTTTTTGGGTCCCACAAAGCCTTTACAAGATTTTACAGCCTCTAACCGCGAGCACTTCACTGTCCCCAAGTTATAATTTGGAATTAGTACAAATTTTGGCCTTTGAAGTTTGTAATCAATTACTTATTACCAGTTTTTACTTTGTTTACTTTGTGTGGGGTGGGGTAAGAAGAAGGGGTTAGGGTTCTGCAAGGTATCATCCTGCAGTGCTGAAAATGTGGAATTTGCTGCCAAAGATTGTAGTGAGGGCCACAAGCATAGATGGCTTTAAAAGGGGATTAGACACATTCAGGGAAGATAGATCTATCAGGCGCTACTAGCCATGGTGTCTAAAGGGAACCTCCACACTGTGAGGCAGCGCATCTTCGCTTTCACAATTCTGGTTTCTACCCTGAATTCTATTCACTCGTTCCTGGTTCTGCTTTTGTTACTGCAAGGAAAGGCAAACATCTTGGTGCCTGAGGCAGAAGATCAAAATGGTGCCCCTTGGCAGAGATAAAAATAATAAATGGGATATTGGATAGTGTGCTGACATTATATCTCAAGGCCTTGGGAACCAAACTGGACTGGTCACATCACATCTTTTGAGTGGAGAGAATGGAGATAATAAATTAACATTGTAAGCTTTCTTATTTTCTGTCTAGCAACTAGATGTTTGGGGCATTCCATATATTTATATTTTTACTACGTTCTGCCTGATTTGCTGGCTGAGCTAGGTTGCTGCACTGTGGCAAACCTTACCCTTTGACCTGAATAAAAATGGTGTTTTATAGAAAGCTCCAACCTATCTCACAGGCAGGTTCCCCTCACACCTTCTACACCATTACCTGTAGCACGGCTCCCCCTACTGACCTGTGTATTGTTGGGAAAGTTTTTCATGGTGAGTGAAACAAACTCCTTCAGATGCATGAACTCTGGGGATCGCATGCTGGACGAACCATCGATCACGAAGATAATATCTCGGGCATCATTTGGACACCCTGGGTGGGAAGGAAGCGAAGCAAAGCAGAGCGGATCATTCATAGGCAAAACCATTTCCCTCCCATTCATAAGACTCAATTGCATTCCTTAGGTCATTGAGGACCCATGGCTTAGTGGTACAGCACATGCTATGGATCCTGAAGGTCCCAAGTTTAATCCTAGTCACTGGCACAACCAGTTAAAGGATCTCAGATACTGGCAAACAACCTTAGCCTGGCAGTTCCTTATTTGAACCAGGGTTGACAACTTTGTCCCCGGCGGGGCACCTGTGCCTTTAACAACCACATACTCAGAAATATAGTAGGCAAAGCTTCCCTCCATCACCCTACTCCATGTCAGGAAAAGCTTCCTCTGCTTAATTTCTGCCATTCTCATAGATGTTAAAGATAGAGGAGCCCCACTGCCAACATTATTGGCAAATTCAACTCACTTTTGACACCTGTTTTCATTGCTACAACCTATGACTGGAAGGGATGAAGCAGAGGTGTTCCAAGTGCCTTTTTAATCCAGCATACATAGTCCTGAAATTAACAGTTTGTTAAAACTAAACGATACATCTATATGACATTTGAGTCTTGCAGTAGCTTCAGAGAGTTATGAAGGAATCAACAGTTCCTTTGAAGCCCCATTTAAGAGCTTCCCAGCTTTACCAAGACGGAAGGGTTGGATGCAGCCCCGGGGGAAGGTCCCACAGCTGTCCTGAGCAACATCTTCCAACACCCAGCTGTTATTTTCCACAACAATCAGTCCTAAATTAATGCCCAACAACATGCAAGGTAAGGAGAGAAATCATCCACATATGTTAGGGTTAGCAAATGTCCTCTTTTTAGAGGACATGTCCTCTTTTTTTGGTGTCCGCCCT
>NW_015175426.1:327099-329132 GCF_001447785.1 Gekko japonicus
GATCTGCACCTGCCCCCCTCCCAATAGCTAGCAATCCAAAACAGTCCAGTGGAGCCTGAGCGGTGGGTGTTGCCTTCTGACAAATGTCCGGTGATGTCAGGGGTTGTGGCATATGCAAATAAGTTATGCTAATGAGTTATGGTAATGAGCTCCTGCACCTCTTTTTCTACAAAATGACCCCTGGAACTTATTCTACATTTCCACAACAATCAGTCCTAAATTAATGCCCAACAACATGCAAGGTAAGGAGAGAAATCATCCACATATGTTAGGGTTAGCAAATGTCCTCTTTTTAGAGGACATGTCCTCTTTTTTTGGTGTCCGCCCTTTTGGAGGGGGGGGGGGCTGGGACTGGGCTGAGACATGCCGCCTTCCCCCTCACAACTGTCCTATAGTCTCTTTTATCACCTGTCGTTCAAAACGAGCCTGACCAACACGCAAAATGGCAGGCTGTGTTCTACATAGAGCCTTAACATGCACACATGTACATTTACATGAATGCACATTTGAGAAAAGATGTGTTTGCTGCCCCAAGCAGAGATTTAACTTCTCACGACTCAGAGGGGTTTCAGTCCTAAAGAATGACAACATCAGCAACTCATTCTAACAGGGCATTCCCCCCCACCCCAGACTAAAAACAGGACAAACCAGGGACTGTTCCTGGTTAATACGGACAAGTTGGCAGGTATGACAGCAGCACTGGACTTTCTCATATGCCACAGTACATTTAAAATAGAGTTCAAAGAATTTTCACAGTGCTGTGAGCTTCTGTTTAGTGTACATTTATATGCCACATAATGCTGAATACACACTGAACGTTGTTTTCTCTTCTTTTGCTATTGATATGCCCATATGAAAAATAAAATAAAAAAGGCATTTCTAAAGGTACAAGATTGAGCAAACTTCAGAGGACGGTGGAAGACAGGAAGGCCTGGCGTGATCTGGTCCATGGGGTTGCGAAGAGTCGGACTCGACTGTGCGACTGAACAACAACAAAAGGTACACGCATCAGCTGTTGTTTATGTGACAAACAGAGGCAGTTTGAACCCTGGGTGTAGTCTGTTTCTGAAATTATTGATAGTCACTCAAGATGCCATTTTCAACTCACATTTCACACTTCCTGCTTTTTTTCAACGCTGATTTCAGCCTACACCTTTTGTCATGATCACACCTTTTCACCCCAGATCTTTCCGCTTGGCCTGTCACCATGTTTTACGCGCCTTCCCCATCCCACCTTTTCCAAACCCTTTGCTTACGTCCTTTCTCCTTGTTTCTTTGTGGGGTTTCTGGCACAGCCAAAGCATCCGAGAGGTCAAAACCTTCATCGTGAACAGACTCTGTGAGAGAGGAAAATGGGGTGAGAATGTGCCAAGAACGTCAAGACACTAGGAAGACCAGGAAGATATTCTGAATCTGCATTTGTCTTTCCCACCGGTGTCCCAGCCTTTTGACTCCGTCTTCAAAAAAGCTGTCTACATTTGGTGTCGTTTTCACACCTAAAGAGTGCTAGCATACTTTTGCACGTCCACATATGTTTATCGTCCTTTTGGGGCGGCTCCACTGTCATTGCACCTCTGCACTGCTTTAAAAGAATCTTCTCCAAACAACATTCAAACAAGCATAGAGAAAGACGGCGTCACAGCAGCATGAAACCGATTTAAAAATGCAAATGCAGATTTGACCATTGCCTCAGTCCAGAGAAACGGGTACAAATGGTAAGGGACAGATTGGCTCTCTAACTTACTGGGAAAGCTCTGGGTGGCCTGCTGGCTGCCCTGGAGGGCTGCTGGTGGCATGAACCGGAGTCGATCCGAACCCCAGTTGTGCTGGCAGCACTGCTGAGGCCACTCGGCTTAGACCTGACCAGTGGCCATGACAATGGGTGTCCCTCATTCACATGACTCCTGGCCAGTTTGCCCCGGGGCCCTTTTAATTTCTCAATGACCCTTGCATGGGATCTCCCAGTATGGGGGAGCCGCTACCTACCGGCTGCTCCAAAGAAGAGGAGGGTGACAACAAAGACTCCAAATGCT
>NW_015175426.1:329610-332386 GCF_001447785.1 Gekko japonicus
TAGCGATGGGTAGTGAAGGTCTGAATCTAAATCCAACTCCTCCTCCTCCTCCTCCTCCCTTTAGGACACTCCAATGCACACGGTTTTTGTTCATGCTGGTCCCAGGATCGGCAGCGTAGTGGCCAAATGGGACTCCCTCGTCTGTTTTCCACTAGTGGAAAAGCTGGACGGATCCAACCCGTGTGTTAGTCTTTGAGCCGGTTTTGTGTCGTAGTTAAAGCACTGGACCTGGGAGATTCAAACCCTTGCTGTGCCCTTGCTGTGTGACCTTGGACCTGTCGCTCTCTCAGCCTAACCTAACTCGCAGGATTCATTCATACAGTTTAGGAAGCTTGCATGCTTGGCATAACAGACCGTGCAGCCCTAAAGCAGAGTTATGCCCTTGTAAAACATTGGCCTTAAAAGAGTGCTACTCTGTTTAAGACTGCACTGTTGGTCTACACACCATCTAGGGAACTTATTAAGATGTATGATAGGGAGTCAGATCATTGGTCCACTCCGTCCAGTCTTATCTCTTCTGACTGGCGGCAGATTGCCTGGGTCTCAGGTGCATCAAGATCTCTCCCAGCAGTTGTTAACTCGAGTCCCTTGAACTGGAGATGCCGGGGATTAGCACACAGGAGTTTCTGCTTGCAAGCCACGTACTCTACTCCTGAGATGCAGCTCCTCCTCCTCCCGTTTTGCTAATCTTGGGGGTAATAATCAGTGTTCCCTCTAAGCTGAGTTCGTGTGAGCTAGCTCACAGTCTTTTAGTCTCCAGCTCACACAATTTTGCCTTAGCTCAGGGAGGATGGCTCCGGAGCAAACTAATTTATGCAGGAGCCAAATCGCTCGCTCACAACTTTAATGCCAGTAGCCCACAAAGTAGAATTTTTGCTCACAAGACTCCACAGCTTAGAGGGAACATTGGTAATAATGTATACTCCACCCTCCATCTTATTCAGCAACTTCTCTGGCTTCTGAGGTTTCCACAAGCACTGTCCCCGCAAGCAGAGTTTCACATCCCTCAGTGGAAATGTATGAAAGAAAAGGTGTACAGTTTCTGGTCGATGACACTGAGTTCTGTAAATTAATGCTGCATTATAAGGAAAGGGGCTGACCCATTTTCATACCTCCTCCATCAAAAGGTCTGCGTGGTGAGGATCCGTTCATTGCATATGAAGAAGCAGGTCCACAAAAGTGTATGCTGGAATAGAATTCGGTTAGTCTTCAAGTTGCCATAAGCCTCCAGTCAATCACCGTCTCTGTTTTGTCTTGAATCTTATGCTTTTGGGAAAATCTCCTTAAAATGTTTATATCGTAAATTGTTCAGGCAATCGTTTTCTCGGAGTTGAACTCTCTTTCTCTCCAGGTGTCAGCAAGCTGCCAATTGGTCTTTTTTTTCATTTCTATGTATGCGCTTGATTGCTTTCGCTTTCATATGTAGACCTTGTAAGGACATCTTTCCATCAGATATTAATGTTAAAAAATGGCACATTTTAAAGAAGCATACAAGAAGTTATTGTAAAGTTAAAGTTACCAGCAAGAGGTAATGTGAAAGGGAAGGTCAGGCAGCAGTTACTCTTGGTATGAGAATAAGGCTGTTACAAAGATTATCCCTGTTTCATCTATGAGATATTGGGGTGCAGGGGCCAAGTAATGATGGCTCGCTTACACTGGATAAATTCAGGTGGGTAGCCATGTTGGTCAGATGCAGCAGTCCAGTGGCACCTTTAAAATCAACAGAATTAATCAAGGTATAAGCTTTCCTGTGCACGCAAACCTCTTCAGATACAATGAAATGGAAATTACCAGTCCACACATATAGGTAGAGGGTGAACAGTAAATTAGCATACAGCTTAATGAAGATGTTTAACAGATCCAAGGACCGAACAGGAATAACAAGCTTAGTTTATATGGTTACCATTTGGGTTTGGAGACTGGAGATCGATGCGCAGCAGCACTGATGCCTTGATGCTCAGCATTCCACAATTAAGGATACATCTGCGCATCAGTCTCCAGTCTTGATATATTTATTCCCTTCACTATGTTTACCCCCAGAATTGAACCCAAATAAATGGTAACCATATAAACTAAGCTTGTTATTCCTGTTTGGTCCTTGGATCGGTTAAACACCTTTGTTAAGCTGTATACCAATTTGCTGATCACCCAAATGTTTGACTGGTAATTTCCATTTCATTGTATCTGAAGACAATGTGTGTGTGCGCACACGAAAGCTTATACCTTGATTAAACTTTGTTGGTCTTAAAGGTGCTACTGGACTCAGACTTTGTTCTTACCCTGTGAAAAGTATTGGGTCCAGGCGTGCTGATAAGTGAAACAGCTCATAGTTTATTTCAGCTCGGGAAAACCAGACAAGGAAAACAGAACCGGAGGCCTGCTTTATATTCCCATAGTGAACCACACCCAAACACACACCCGTGACAGGATTATTTACAGTGCACGTGCATCCCATAGGTCACTCTAGGATCCTGACCGCCCGATTGGGTGCGTTCCAGGATCCGTGCTGGCTATAGTCTCTGAGAGCGAAGCTTAAGCCGTTCGCATGGCTGTGTGAGGACCCGACCGCATGCACGGTCTATGTAAGAACACAACACCCTGGATAAGTTCTATTTGTGGTACCACAGGCAGTTACTAAATAACAGGGCATTGAAATATATGAAATTCATCCAGTGAAGCTCCCTATCCCTTCATCTCAATGCTGGGGGAAAATACTCCTGTTGAATTTCTGCCAGTCATATTGCAGCTAAAGCTGTAGGGATTCAGCCAGGAAAAC
>NW_015175427.1:0-38010 GCF_001447785.1 Gekko japonicus
GACAGGAAGAAGACCAGAAATGTCAGAATGCAAGATAAATTGTTCTACCACATCTGCACGGACCCGTCAAGTTGCAACTGACTTATGGCGACCTCACCAACGGGCTTTCAAGACAAGTAAGAAGCAGAGGTGGCTTACCATTGCCTTCGGTGTTCAGTGGGGTGCCACAGGGCTCGGTCCTGGGCCCGGTGCTTTTCTATATTTTTATAAATTATCTGGATGAGGGTGCGGAGGGGGGCTACTCGTTAAATTTGTAGATGACACTGAATTGGGAGGACCAGCAAACACACCACAGTCTTGGGGTTCATCAACAGAGGCATAACAGCCAAACTGCAAGATGTGATAATCCCGCTGTACACTGCATTGGTCAGGCTGCACCTGGAGTATCGTGTGCAGTTCTGGAGGCCTCACTTCCAAAAGGATGTGGACAGCATGGAGCGCGTGCAGAGGACAGCGATGAGGATGACTGGAGGCCTGGAGACCAAGCCCTGTGAGGAAAGATGGAGGGACTTGGGCAGGGGTCATTTCGTAGAAAAAGAGCTAGGGGGACTCATTAGCATAACTCATTAGCATATGCCACACCCCCTGACATCACCGGAAGTGTGTCCTCCCCACAGCTGGCGGCGATCTCCAGCGGGCACCAGCAGGGAGCTCCAGGCCCCGCCCTCCCGCACCTCACCCGGGGGGATGGCGTCCCCCCGCGTCCGCGATGAGGATGACTGGAGGCCTGGAGACCAAGCCCTGTGAGGAAAGATGGAGGGACTTGGGAATGTTTAGTCTGGAGAAGAGGAAGTTGAAGGAGGGACATGATTGGTCTCTTGAAGTCTTTGAAGGGCTGTCACTTAGAGGAGGAGGGCAGGGAGCTGTTCCTGTTTGGCAGCAGAGGAGAGGACTCGCAATAATGGGATTAAATTAAGGGCGGGAAGGTAACGGCTGGATATTATGGAAACCTTTTTTAGAGTAAGAGTTTTGCAACACTGGAATCAGCTACCTAGGGAGGTGGTGAGCTACCCCTCTGTGGCAGTCTTTAAACAGCGTCTGGACAAACACTTGTCAGGGATACTGATCCCGACTTGAGCAGGGGGTATGGCCCCTTCCAACTCTGTGATTCTATTATTCTTCTGCAGTGCTATTATGTACTGGACTTGAGGCAGTTTTTCTCAAAAGTGATTTCTTTATGGAGCTCAGAACACAACGACAACACACAGAACAATCCCAACTTATATACAATTTGGAACTAGCTAAACCACACCCCTAGAATACTAAGGTCCAATCATAAGTGAGCACTTATTATTTATTTATTTATTGTTTTGATTTATACCCCACCCTCCCCGCAAGTGGGCTCAGGGCGGCTTACAGCGCTGGTTAAGACCAATAGGGTTTGTTCCTGCCGAAAGTCATAGCCTTCCCTGATTGGTCCATTGCACAACGGCAGCCAATCAGGCTGTTGATTTCAGGACACTGAGAGTCTATGGAAGCTTGTGACTGAAGGTCAGCCTCATTCTATAATTCAGGCTGTCTACATAAGGTAATACATAACAAGTGCCTTCCTTGGCAGTCTCCCATTCAGGTACCAACCTTCCTTAGCTTCCGAGAGCCGAGGAGACTGGGCTATACCACGCCCCCTTCCCTCCCAAGTCATTACAGTACATGGAGAATAAGGATCTCGATATGGGGTTGCTGTTTCCGGTGTCCACGTGCGAGAGTACCCCAAAGCCTTTCTGTGGACGAGTGAAAAACTGCCTCCCCCGGTTTCTCACATCTGCCTAATTCTATCGGAACTGTTTTAGTTGTGTCTACAGAAGCGGGAGGTCCACCAACACACACCAGTTAAAAGGCGTGCGTTTAAATGAAACAGCATGATAAATACTTAGCATGCATGTTAACTCCACCTTGGACATGAGACAATTGATTAAAAATAGGTCTCCACCGCAGAGTCAATCAAACGTGTGCCTTCCTGCCATGAAAACAGGGCAAACGGTGTTTATTACCACCTGTGAAAAATGCCTTAGGAGCCGACATTTTCGGGGGCTGAAGCACCCGGAGACATTTGAAGCACTTTAAATACCCCTGGAAAGATGTGATTACCCTATTCGAGGTCTGCAGGAGGCCTCTGGCAGGCGACACAACGGGGTCCATGTTTCAATGACCCTCGCCTGCGTCTTCCTTGCCAAATGAGCCTTCCTGTCAAAAGCAGAAGGATTTCATAGCCGCTATCAAGACACTGTGATACTTGTCAGGCGTTGTGTTCTGATTGGGTAATAAAACCCATCAACCATTCAGAATTAAGGAGTTCATATAGTGTATGATTACTGCGAAATAAAATCGCAGTGATGATGCAAATCAGGACCCGGCCGCCAATCAAAACGGAAGATATAAGCGAGGGAGAATTTGTCAGTTTATGCATCACTAGCTGTATAGTATCCCTGAGCTCCAGTTATGATTTGCTTTGTTATCTGTATTACAGTAATGCCCAGGGGCCATGCGCAGTTGATATAATACAACACATAATTGTTTTAGCTTGGAATCCGTTATTAATCCTGACACCTGCATTTTGGGTAAATAACAATTAGGATCTGATGAGTTTTTTAATTACTATTTCAGACTCTATTTACATCACCAGCAAAATAAAAATATTAAACGAGGCAATAATGAAATCAACCAGCTAAATAGCAGAGCCACGCTAACTACTTAAAACAGACGTATCTTAAAACCACACTCATACTATGCGAGCATTAAGTAATGAATGCCTGAGCACTAATTAAGTCATAATTTTGCTTGCTGGTTTAAGTGCATACTAAAACGAGTTCCCCCGTGCCTTGCACTCTCGAAGTTAAGAGCGGATAGGGAAAGGATTTGTTTCCCTTGTTCCATTTGGAAGTCACACCTGTGTATAGAGAACTGCGAAATCTCCGGTGGAACCAAGCAAAACTGTTAATGGGGTTGAAGCATCTTCCCCATGAGGAAGAGCTTTTTAGTGTTCATAGAAAGAACAACTAAACAAGGAGACATAAGAGAGCAGCTTATACAATTGTGGAAGCTGTGGAGAGAGGGGGATTCTTTCCCTTTTCCTCCATGGGCAGCTGCTGGTGTGACCTTGGGTCAGTCACAAGTTCTTTCAGAGCTGTTCTCTCAAGGGCAGTTCTCGAGAGAGAGCTCTCTCAGCCCCACCTACCTCACAGGGTGTCTGTTGTGGGGAGGGGGAGGGGAAGGAGACTGTAAGCCACTCTGAGACTCCTTTGGGTGGTGAAGGGCGAGGTATAAATCCGATCTCTTCTTCTCTTCTTCTCTTGTAGAACTAAAGTGCAGGTTCACCCATTAAAAATAATTGACAGCCTGCTCAGGAGAGACAAAAGGAAGTACTTTTTCATACAATGCTTGACTGATGTATGGAATTCAACGTTACAAAATGTAGCCCAGGCCAATTAAGGCCAAAGCAGACAGGGCAGAAACAGATCTAGAAAAGAGCAAGAGTCCAGCAGCCCCTGAAAGACTAACAAAATTTGTGGCAGGGTATGAGCTTCTGTAAGTCACTGCTCATTTCTTCAGATACAGCTAGAAGAAGTGAGCAGTGACTCACAGAAGCGTATACCTGCCGCAAATTTTGTTAGTCTTTAAGGTGCTACTGGACGCTTGCACTTTTCTACTGCTACGGACAGACTAGCACTGTTGTGTAGTGGGTTGGACGCATCAAATGATGAGGAACCATAGTGATATTCGGCTCATGTTTACACAACATAACACAACATAACAACAGATAAACGGCCAGAGGGCCAACTATATATTCTCTGTGGACCACCTACAGGTTCCATTGGTGGGTTTAAACTTCTCGCCAAGGTTCCTATTGGTGACCGCTAGAAGTTTGAGGGTCCTAGTCCCTATTGTTCCTAGGGATCCAAACTTTGTAACATACGCTGCCACCTAGTGGTGGTCAGCGGACATAACAAACACGACTACCCATCTAGAAACAGATCTATGTGCTTAAAGTGTGATTGCCCGCTCAAGGTTGGGAAGTTCCTGGAGATTAGGGGGTAGAGTCTGGGGAAGGAGTGGTCTGGGGAGGGGAGGGGCCACAGCAGGGTATAATGCCACAGAGTCCACCCTCCAAAGCTTCCATTTTCTCCAGGGGTCATTTCCTGCAGGAGTGCACAGGAGCGGAGCTCCGGCAGTAAAGAGCCCAGGGGGCGGGCACATGCCACAAGCCCCACCCCCTGCTCCCAGCAGCCCTCAATCACAGCAAGAAGCAGCCAGGTAAGTTGCAGAGCTCCCCCCGGGGCCCCAGTCCAAAACAGTCCAGTGGCACCTTTAAGACCAAATTTTATTCAAGTACAAGCTCTCCCTCCTCTGCGAGGACAGATCTGCACGTTCCCCAGACAGATCCAAAACAGTCCAGTGTAGCCTGAGCGGTGGGTGTTGCCTTCTGACACACTTCCGGTGATGTTGGGGTGTGGCATATGCAAATGAATTATGCTAATGTGATGCTAATGAGCTCCTGCTCCTCTTTTTCTACGAAATGACCCCTATCTATTAGCATCATGTCCTGCTTAAGACCTCGAGAGGCCTCCGGTTAGACTGAGCTGGAAACAGAATTCTGACCTTTGGTCAGCTTTAGTAGAGTTTACTTGGAATTGAACTAGCATTGCCAGGTCATCCCTGGCCTCTAGAGGGGTTTGGGGTGTGGTAGGGTTGCCAGTTCTGGGTTGGGAATCTCCTGGAGATTTGGGGATGGAGCCTGTGGAGGACCGGGACAACACTGGGGTACAATGCCATAGAGTCCGCCCTCCAAAATATCCATTTTGTCCAGGGGGACTGATCTCTGTAGTCTGGTGATGAGCTGCAATTCTGGGGAATCCCCAGGTCCCACCTGGAGGCTGGCATCCTTAGTTTGCACAGATGGAGGGTATCCCTTAATCCTGAGGACTGTGAGCCGAATGGAAATATAGGGCGGGCAGGCATAATTCTGCATATCCTCAACAGGCCAAAAAACAGGTAAAGGTCAGGGTTTTGTAATGAATACAGGTCTCTGAATCGTATGGGTGTAAGAAAAGGCCGGAAAGCCTGCTCTTTTTGTAGAAAGAGCCCAGCAGGAACTCATTAGCATAATAAGCCACACCCAACAGCAGAAACTCATTAGCGTATTAGGCCACACCCCTGACAGCACAGCTTATTGGCATATTAGGCCACACCCCCATATTACCAGAAGTGTGCTCATCCAGCCACACCCACCTTTTGCTTCTTATTCTGTTTACCTTGTTTGTTGTCAAAACCCAGGGCCTTTTTTGTAGCAGGAATTCCTTTGCATTTTAGGCCACATACCCCTAATGTAGCCAATCCTAATGAGTTTCTGGTGTTGGGTGTGGCCTATTATGCTAATGAGTTCCTACTGGGCGTGGCCAACTTGGAAGCCAGCCGGAACTCCGTTCCTGTGCGTTCCTGCCCAAAAATAGCCCTGCCGGAAAGCAATCATACCCTGGACCGAAGATGTAGTTCTTGCATGGATTTTATATAATCTCAACTAAGACAGTCAAGAACAAAACGATTAATTTATCTATAGAGAGGGAAACAATATATAATTAAACTAAAGAAAAGAAATACACCCCAACCCCCAGCCGTTTTGATTACTTCAAAGCAGCTGGCAGATACATTACCTAACTGCATCGATGCCTTTTCACTGAAACTTCGGTTTCCCCATTGGTATCAACAGCCAGTCTCGACGAATGGGGAATACTTATTAGTCCCTCAGCTACTCCTTACATCTAATTACACTGCTGTTATAACACTTCAGATGCTCAGACAGGGTTTGGTTCGCAGAAATCCGAAACAAAGCATAGACATTTAAACAAGACACGTTAAGCGAAGCAGAAATTACACAGCAGGAACATACTTATTAGCAAATGTTCAGAGCACAGTCCACATGATGCCAAATGGAACAGAAGGATTTTTTGTTGTTGTTCAGTCGCACAGTCGAGTCCGACTCTGCGATTTTTGCACATGCCAGGCAGCTAGGGTTGCCAGCCTCCAGCTGAGACCTGGAGTTTTCCTGGGATTACAATTGATCTCCAGGTGACCAAAATCAGTTCCCCTGGATAAAAGGGCAGTTTTGGCAGATGGACTCTACGGAAGTATATCCTGCTGAGAGCCCCCAGCGGTGTAATTTTGCATCACTTTAATGTGTCATGTTAACATTTATGCTTGGTTTATACAACCCAGATCCTGGCTGTGGTCACACAGAGCATTAGCCACGCTACAGAGACGGAAGACAGGTGGATTTTCCGGGCGCGATCACAGCGCCACATCTGAGAAGCGTAGAGCTCCCGTGGCTAACCCGAGGCTTCCCGCCAAAGATGCGGAGTAAAAAACTAGTATCTCCGAGACAAACTATATTTTTAATCATATGCAAAAGATTTATATAAAAATACAATGTGGAACAAACAAAAATATAATTAGATATTGTATGAGGTAACTAAATAGACAATTTAATGATGTAACGATAGTCCCCAATTTTTGTATGTAGGTTTTTTTGTCTTTTTTGTTTGTCTTCTATAAAATGAATTTTTTAAAAAAACCATACATGAATAAAATAAATAAGTTCACACCCCTAATTGTCAGCCGCTACCGCAAGCCATGTTATCATGCCAGAAAGAGGTAGCCAGAAATCGTGGCACATTTTGGAAGAATGCACACACATTGGCATGTTTAAACAACATGGGAGTAGTGGGCACTTACAAAGTTGTAGGTGCAGGTGGGTAGCCATGTTGGTCTGAAGCATTAGGACAAAGTTTTAGTCCAGCGGCACCTGTAAGACCAGCAAAGTTTAATTCTGGGTATCAGCTTTCGTGTTAGAGTTGCCAGCGCCCCGGTCTGGGCAGGGTTTCCCCTGCTTTTGTGGGCCCCTCTCCACGGCCCGCAAATACCCCAAAATGCAGCACAATGACGTCACGCAGAAGTGACGTCATTGCAACGCTGATGTTGCACAGCGACACTCTAGTTTTTGGGCAAAACTCTATGGTAAATTTGGACTCTAACCCAAACAACATGTTCTCAATCATTATATATAGGTAGAGAGAAGGTGGGGAGGTCTAGTTGCCCGGAAAGGCTAGTTCAGGGGTGTTAAACATGTGGCCTGGGGGGCGGATCAGGCCCCTGGAGGGCTTCTGTCAGGCCTGCAACGTGCTCGGCGTCAGTGCGTCACCCGGAAGTGACACAGTTGCGTCGGGCATGGGGCCACGGTCATCCGAAGGAAAACTCTATGGTTTTCCCTCAGATGATTGTGGCCCTGGGAAGGGTTGGAACAACTGTACAGAGACCAGTACACAGAACACCATGGCAGCTTGCTGACACCAGCACTGGAGTCCCCCGCTCTACATACAGCGAGGACTTGGCAACCCTATCAAGATTGCAACATAATATTTTAATAAAAGCAGTCAAAAATGTCATAGCAACGAAATGGAGGGATAAACAACCCCCATCTATAAACCTCTGGTTATTTAAAATATGGGACTTTTTCATGTACGAAACTATTTCAATATATAACACTACAGAGCAAAATGAATGTGAACTATACAACCCAACAGGAAAATGGTACCCTATTATAGACAAACTCACCTTTGATAGTTTTGACTGGGAATCAATTACGAATGCTAAATTCAAATTATTGTTATACGGCTAATTATTGTACAATCTTTATTCTTCAATGTTATATCAATATTCAATTTACTTTTGAGTGTACTTGTTGTATATTGTGAAAACCTGTGATTTATTGTTATTGTTATTTTTTATTTGTTTAAAAAATAAAAATTGTTTTGGTTAAAAAAAAAGATTGCAACAGCACAGACATTCTGATGCAATAATTCAAAGCAAAAGGTGTCAATTATCAGACACTGTTAAATAAACAAAATACTGCAAGAGTGCTAGTGTTTTAAGGGAGTGAGAGATTGCCAAATTACAAATTATTACAACACTCAGAACAATGGAACCCCTGGGACTTAACAGAGATATCAGCTTCTTATCTCTCTACATATGCTAAGTCACTATCTCACGTATACCCAGAAATCAAACTTTGTTGGTCTTAAAGGTGCCACTGGACTCAAACTTAGTTCCCACATCTGTTGCTAACTCCTTTATTATCTGTATACCAAATTTACTGCTGTTTACTTGTCTTACATAATGTGTTATTCCAATTTTAGCTGTATTTATTCCTCAGTTACTTAGGCATCTTGACTCTAATTAGCTCTTCCTGAAAACTAACACACACACCCCTTTATGTAATATTTGAGGAAATTTGTTTCAGTGAATCTGAAGGCATGTACAAAGTAAGTCTCTCAGTTCTCACTTGTACCCAGAACTGAACTTTCGTCCTGTAGGTGCCACTGGACTCAAGCCGAATTCCTGCATCTGTTTTGTTAGCTCTTGTATTTGTATGCTAATCTACTGCCATTCACAGACCTTTCTTACATCCAATCTCAGCTATAATCACCCAGTATTTATGCATCTTTCTTGACTCTAAATGGCCCTTCCTGGCAACTAACCCACCTCACGCTCTGGCTCTCTACCTATATATAATGGTTGAGGGTGTGTTGTTCCACTGTATCTGAAGAAGTGTGCCTGCACACAAAAGCTGATGCCCAGACTAAAACTTTGTTGGTCTTAAAGGTGTCCCTGGCCTCCCAACTTTGTTCTGCTGCCACACAGCTACCTATCCCACCAGAATAACAGAGCAGGTGTGTAAGTGTTTCTCATAGTTAGACCAGGCCTAAAAATCATGAATGTTTCCCCTCATCACCTTCCAATGAGGCTTAAACGCCTGAGGGGAAATAACAACCACGAAAAAAAAGGCGGGAAAAGACAAGCGGCGACCTAAAAGGGAAAAAGGCGGGAAAAGACAGCGACGGCCTCCTCCCCCAAAGGCGGGAAAAGCCAATCGGAGCCGCGCCGCGCAGCTCCCCCGCCCTGCGACGGCGCGCCTCCTGTGACGTCATGTGCCATCATTGCCCCTCGCCCAGCGCCACGTCCTGGCCAGCGCGGCGCAGGCGCAGTGAGGCAGGCGGGCGGCGGCGAGAGTCGGGCCGCTGAGGCGGCGTCCGGCGCGGGGGAGTGGGAGATGGCCTTCACGCTGTACTCGCTGCTGCAGGCCGCGCTGCTGTTCGTCAACGCCATCACGGTGCTGCACGAAGAGCGCTTCCTCCGCAGGAGTGAGTTTGTGGCGGCTTCCGGGTCCTGGCCGCCCGCCCGCCCCCCCTTCCTTTCAGGCCGGGAGAAATACCTGGAGATTTGCGGGTGGCGGTTGAGTTGGAGCTCAGCCGGGTATAATAAGGCTCATGTAAAGCCCGCTCTCCAAAGCTGCCCTTTCCTCAGGGGGACTGGATCCTGCCCCTCCCCGGGGATCAGTTGTGATTCCGGGAGATCTCCAGGCCCCACCTGGGGGTTGGCAACCCAGTACCCGGGTCTCGCCCTCCTCAGACTGTGGCGGGGGTAAGAAGGCCCCAGAGGGAGGTTATTCAATTCTGGAATGTGGAAAGTAAGGTTGCCATCTCCAGCCTTGGGAATTCCTGGAGATTTGGGGGGTAGTGTTTGGGGTGGGATTTCACCTAGGGGCCGTGGTGTTACCGTTGAGACCATCCTCTGAAGTTACCTCCAGGGGAGTTGGTCTCTGTAGTCTGGAGATCAGTCTGGAGGGTAGCAACCTCTGTGGGAAATGGCAGGCATCAAAAAAGTATAATTTATATATAAGGGATATTAGACAGGGGCATCTTGGTTATTTCTTTGCTGCTGCCAGGGCTCCATGAATTTTCTTTGGCTGTGGAAAAGGTAAAGGTTCCCTTGCTCGAAAGCCAGTCGAATCCGACTCTAGGGTTGCGGTGCTCATCTCCGTTTCAAAGCCGAAGAGCCAGCACTGTCCGAAGACGATTCCATAGTCATGTGGCCGGCATTACTAAACACCAAGGTGCACGGAACGCTGTTACCTTTCCACCGAAGTGGTACCTATTTATTTACTTGCAATTTCTTGCTTTCGAACTGCTAGGTTGGCAGGAGCTGGAACTAGAGACGGGAGCTCACTCCATCATGTGGCACCCGGGTCTTGAACTGCTGAACTACTGACCTTCCACAGCCTGCAGTTCAGCGTCTTAACCACTTGGGCCACCAGAAACTTGAGACACTGTGGAAACCCAGCCCCAAATTTTGGGAGCCAGACTCATATTTCAGTCATCGGGGTTATTTATGACCATCTCGCCATGTCATTTTCTGGGCATGGAACAGAGGGTCACTGGGAGTGTGGGGGGAGAGGTATTTGTGATTTTCCTGCATTGTGCAGGGGGTTGGACTAGATGACCCTGGAAGTCCCTTCCAACTCTATGATTTCTATGATGATATGTGGAGATATGTGATTTGTCAAGCCTTGCATGGCCCCACCTCTTATTTATTGTAGGGCCCTTTCGTTTAAATGTTTCACAACATCCTTCAGTACTAGTTGACCAGAAGTTAATGGATTGCTCTTTTAAATGTAGCTGTCATTGGCATGACAGATCTCAGATCATTCTTCAGATCTGCAGTACCATAACCCACAGTCATGTACTTTAAATGACTAATCTGAAAACTTATCAAAATCACTGTTTAAAAACATGTAGTGTGCAATATGATCTAAAAATGAAACCTGCTGCATCTGAGTTGTGAAGAACATGAATTCAAGTTATAACAACCAACAAGGATGCACATTTATCTAGAAGGCAGTTGTTCAGTTGAGTCTTCCTGACTGGTGATTGAAATCATGGTTTAAAGCAAATCTACCTTGCTGTCATATCTGAAGAAAGATTGTGTAAAAGTTGGATTTTTCCCTTTTAAGCCCTTTTAAAGCATCCTTGTAGGCATTGAAGATTTTAAACCACTTAAGTGATTGTGATACTAAAGAATGGAAACTACTCTTACTTAGAAATGGGGAGAAAGATCTTGGGGTCGTAGTGTACAACTCAATGGAAGTGTGAACGCCATGTGCGCTCTGGTGGTGAAAACGGAGAACACTGTGTTAGGGCCTACTAGGAAAGGCATTGAAAATGCCGTGGTAAGGCCTTAGGTGAAATACTGTGTGCCGTTCTGGTCAGTGTATCTCCAAAAGGATATCACAGAGCTGGAAAAAGTACAGAAGAGGGCAACCAAGAAGATTAGGGAGTTGGAGCACCTTTCCTATGAGGAAAGGCTGAAAAGTATGGGACTTTCTGTTTACAAAAGGGATGACTGAGGACATGATAGAGGTTTATCAAATGCTACACAGGGTGGAGAGCAATGTTCCCTCTAAGCTGTGGAGTCCTGTGAGCAAAAATTCTATTTTCTGAGCTACCGGCATTAAAGTTGTGAGCAAGCGATTTGGCTACGGCATAAATTAGTTTGCTCCGAAGCCCTCCTTCCTGAGCTAAGACAAAAATGTGTGAGCCGGAGGCTAAAGAATGGTGAGCTAGCTCACACTAACTCAGCTTATAGGGAACACTGGTGGAGAGTCAACAAAGAGAACTTTATTTGAATTTCTACCCCGCCCTCCCAGCCAAAGCTGGCTCAGGGCGGCTTACAAAACAGATAATTACATTAAAAACATAAATTACGGTTGAAACAATTGGAAAACAATAATAAAGTGCTAGTGATTGTTGTTATCCATAAACGGTAGCAGCCATCATTCACAGTTCTCAGCTCACAGTATTCGTTTTGGTTGTTCCTGCAGTACTTGTTCTTTAGGCTGTCGATGGCAGTTTCCGGAATCCAGGGCCCTCTTCCATTCAGCCATCTGATGTCCCTCATTGATGGTGGCGGTGGCTCCCAAAAGCCTGGTGGAAGAGCTCCGTTTTACAGGCCCTGCGGAACTGTAAAAAGTCCCGCAGCACCCCGATCTACTCCAGGAGCTCATTCCACCAGGTTGGGGCCACCACTGAGAAAGCCCTGGTCCTGGTCGTTGACAGCCTAGGCTCCTTCAGACCCGGGAGGACCAGCCGGTTCTGAGCCCCTGACCACAGTGCTCTCTGGGGGACATATGGGAAAAGGCAAGTCCTCTAGGGGATTGAATGAAGCTGACGGGCAGTAGATTCAGGACAGACAAAGGGAAACACTTCTTTACACAGAGAGTGATTAAAATGTGGCATTCGAGGCCAGAGGACGATTGCCACAGGCATAGGCGGCTTTAAAAGAAGATTAGACAGATTCATGGAGGATAGGTCTGTCTGTGGCTACTAGCCATGGTGGCTGAGAGTAACCTCCACATTCAGTGTCAGAACCTCTGAATCCCACTGACAGAAGGCAACATCAGGGGAAGGGAAACACTTCTTTACACAGAGAGTGATTAAAATGTGGCATTCGAGGCCAGAGGACACATTGATTGCCACAGGCATAGGCAGCTTTAAAAGAAGTTTAGACAGATTCATGGAGGATAGGTCTGTCTGTGGCTACTAGCCATGGTGGCTGAGAGTAACCTCCACATTCAGTGTCAGTAAACCTCTGAATCCCACTGACAGAAGGCAACATCAGGGGAAGATCTCGGCCTCTATGTCCTGTTGTTGGCCCTCCAGAGGAACAGGTTGGCCACTGTGTGAGACAGGATGCTGGGCTACATAGACCACTGGTCTGATCCAGCAGGGCTGTTCTTGGGTAAAGGAATATACTTGTCTGTGTCTTATGAGGCAACTCATCTGGGAGTGGCATTCATGTGTCCCAGCTTAACAGAATTGCTAGCATGTATGCCTTTCATTTCTCTTTCAGTCTTTAAGGTAGTGTTGACTCTTAAGTTATGAGGGAACTGAACCTTGATCCTGTTAAGCTTTGGCACTGGGGTGCTGCAGATGCAGTAGTTGCTGGTAGTCCTTGGGAGAAACAGCTGTGCTTCCAACATGAGCAGCTTGATTGCATGGCTCCTGTACACCACACTGTCACCACCCTACCCCAAATAATGAAGAGCCTCAAAAGAAGGGCTGATAAATATGTCAAAAGGCAGTAAGGCCGTGAAGTACTATTTACACCAAGTGAGTTTGTTGAGCACATTAGTTTAGGAAGGAGGTGGCTGTGGTGACATGATATTGATCACTGTGCATATCTTTTAATTATTGGTTTGGATCCACCAGAGGGTTTCCTTGAACAGAAGGGGTTTCCTGTCAGTGGAATATGATTTCTTCACCTCCTCTATTTTGCTGCACTTCCAAAATGCTGCCCTTGGGGAAGGGTACCCCAGGAACTTCATGGTGGGAAGTTGGGGGACATTGCCCACCCCCACCGTCCATGGAAATCCTCTAGTGGATCCAAGCCATGATCTTTATAATCCACTGCTTATACTGTCTCCACTATTTTTTTTCTTATGATTACATCACTCTGATCCTCATGCCTTCTGGTTTCAAATATGGGTCTGGTGACAGTTCAGATTATATCTACACAGAAGATTTGCTGGTCTTTGTAATCGGTTAAACTGGCTGTGATGTTAAGTTGGTCCCAGATGCTTAAGAATAATACAGTCAGCAAACCGGTGCCGGCTGTCAGAGGCAACAGACTCCAGACGACATCATCCTGAAGGATTTGCTTTCTGTATTTTTTGTCAGCTTCTAGGGACATTATTTCTCATTATAATTGTGTGATATTTTTACTTTTTGTGAGGCTAGTTAATGAACTCGCAGTGTGTTGTTTCCATTTCTCATAATTTTCAAGATGGGTAGCCGTGTTAGTCTGTCTGAAGCGGGAGAAAAGAGCAAGAGAGCCCGGCAGCACCTTAAACACTACCAAAATTTGTGGCAGGGGAGGAGCTTCCTCAGATACAGCGAGATATATCTGAAGAAGTGAGGGGTGACTCACGAAAGCTCCTCCCCTGCCACACATTTTGGTAGTCTTTAAGGTGCTGCTGGACTCTTGCTCATAATTTTCAGTCCATGTTGGTGTACAGTTCTAGTTTTACAGGAATTCCCACCATTAGAATTTCTGATTATCATTTCAAATAGGTTACCCTATATTGAAGAAATGTTTAGACGCCTGCCACAGTATGTGGCGGAAGTAGCCTCTTTTTCCCAGGATGGATCAAAAATGTGACTGATGGTTTCCCTTATGAAATATTTCATGCACGTAATTTTTTTAAAAAATGTCACGCAGTTGGCTGGGGAACAGACCAAGGCATTGGAGGGTTTGGAGAAGAACCGGGAGTTAAAGCACAATTAATGAACCTCATCCGATCTGTACGGACAGTTATGAGAGGTAAAACAAATGCAAAAATTCTCATATTGAGAAAGCATTGCTGTTTTCTTTGAAATACCTTTCACAATGAAGGTGCCTGTTGCTATTGTAACTTCAGTTTGATAAAAACGTTACAAACTACGCTGCATGTTGCATCTAGGTTGCATTTATCCTAGTAGTTTTTTGTTTTTTTGTTTTTAATAAAGCATGCCTCAAGCCGAACAGGCAGCAGTAGGCCAAGGTGGTTCCTTGGGAGCCATGTTTTATGTTCAGAATGCCCTCAAGCAGTTTTCCCACCTGCTGGAAGAAATGTCTAGGTGTGTGTGTAGCAGTAGAAAAGAGCAAGTGTCCAGTAATACCTTAAAGACTAATAAAATTTGTGGCAGGCAGTTTCACACTATGCTACACTAGCTTGCTCCAGAGCCCAAGATAGCTCCCAAGAGAGCCAAAATCCCAGGATCAACCACTACCTGAAGTCCCTCTCCAAACTGCCTGTAACGTTTGCATTACAATGGTGTCATTCACACATGCACTTCATTTATGCTAAATCCAGTTTGGTGGCGGCGGCTACAAGCATGGACAGCTTCAAGAGGGAATTAGATAAGCATATTGAGCAGAGGTCCATCAGTGGCTATTAGCCACAAGGTATAGATAGGAAGTCTCGGGCTGGGGCAAGTGATGCACTGTATTTTTGGTGTTTGAGGGGCGGCAGCAACAGTAGGAGGGTTTCTCATGTCCTGGCCCCACTGGTGGACCTCCTGATGGCACCTGGTATTTTTGGCCACTGTGTGACAGAGTGTTGGACTAGATGGGCCATTGGCCTGATCCAACATTGGCTTCTCTTATGTTCTTATATGTAGTGGTTAGGAATGTGAACTCTAAGCTGGGATAACAGGGTTTGATTCTGCAATCCTACACATGCAGCTGCTGGTGTGACCTTGGATCAGTTACTAGTTCTTTCAGAACTGGTTTCTCAAGAGCAGTTCTCAAAAGAGCTCTCTCAGCCCCACCTACCTCACAGGTTGTCTGTTGTGGGGAGGGGAAGGGAAAGCACATTGTAAGCTGCTCGGTTAGTGAAGGATGAGGTATAAATCCAATCTCCTCCTCCACACACTCTGAATCACGCATTTCAATCCACTTTCAGTGCACTTTACATCTGAAATGGCAAAATCCACTTGCAAACCATCTTTAAAGTGCATTCAAGATGAATTGAAAGTGCATTATTCAGGGTGTGTGAAAGTGCCCCCCAGCTCACTTTTTCAGATGCAGCTAGAACGACAGTCCCATCTGTCCTTATATCTCGGAGAATGGAGTGATTTCAGATGATGAATGACATTAGTAGGCGAATGACAATAGCAGGCGTGCTTGGATTAGGTGTGATACACAGAGGAGTAGGAGGCATGGAGAAATCAGCACTGGTAATGAGACAGGAAACCTAGGTCTCAATTAATACCAGGTGGATGCATTATCTTGAGCTTCATTATCAATTGCAGTTCAGCAGTCACTCTGTCTAATCTCCCCTTGAAATTCCTTTATAAGAACTGCTGTTGTTCGGTCATCAACTCTATGTCTCGTAAGATTAAAACGTTTAATCAGAAATGGACTTTTGCTGGAATTTATTAAGCCCCTGAAACCCTTTGCTTATGTCCCCAATATAAGTTCATTGTGGTTATTCTCCACAAGATTGGAGAAGAGCAAATGTTATCCCAATCTTTAAGAAAGGAAAGAAGGATGACCCGCCTCAAATGGCGTCACCCCGCCCCCAGCGTGTGACATCACTTCCGGGTGATGCACGCGTGGGGGTGAGGTTTCCCCCGGGCCCCGATTCCGCGGGAGTGGGAATCGGGGCTCGAAACCAGTGGGAATTCCGCCCCCCAGGGGGATTTCGGACCCCCGGAAGGGGTAGAAGGGCTACTCACTAAATTTGCTGATAATACCAAATTGGGAGAAGTAGTAAACACTCAAGAAGACAGAGTTAAAATTCAACAAGACCTGAATACTCTGGAGAAGTGGGCAGTTGACAACAGGATGCAATTCAACAAAGATAAATGCACAGTATTACATCTGGGCCACAAAAATGTCAAGCACAAATACTGGATGGGGGATACATTTCTGGGGAGTAGTGTATGTACAATCTCCTTTCCCTTCCCCTCCCTACAACAGACACGCTGTGAGGCAGGTGGGGCTGAGAGAGCTCTTTCAAGGACTGCCCTTGAGAGAACAGCTTGGACAGAACCTGTGACTGGGGAATCAAACCCGGTTCTCCCAGATTAGAGTCCACATTCCTAACCACTACACCAAACTGGTTTAGTAGCACCTTAGAGACCAATGAGAGTTTCAGGGTTTAAGCTTTTGAGAGTCAAAGCTCCACTCCACTCTTCAAAAACAGAGAGACCTCTGACTCTCAAAAGCTTGTAGCCTGAAACTCTTGTTGTTCTCTAAGGCGCTACTGGACTCAAACCTTAGAGTTCAAAAGGGGTTTTAATTTTGAAATACACTGTGGCCAATACATTATGTTTTGTCTTACTAAAATTGATTCCCCCCCTCCTCCAGTGTCTTCCAAACACAGTACAGTTTTACAAAGACATTATCTCCCCCCCAGCACAGGAATGGAGAGAGGTTTCATTTTCCTTTTTAAAAACGAGCTCAATCAGTTTAACGGAATACCGTTTGTCATCCGTGGAGTAAAGAATTCCTCTAACACCCTTCTTGTTTTCTCTCGTAGTGCCATTAATCGGAGTGAACAGCATAACCATTGTGTTGCTTCTGTTGTTTGGTTGAAGACGGCCTCTTCCAAGCAACCGGCTGAATTCATCCAGAGCAAACAGACTGCAGATCCAGAACAGGCAGACTGCAGATCCAATTGGCATTGTGTTCCTTGGGATCCGGTCGGGCTTGGCTGTGGAAACCGCCCCCTTTTCTCAATAAAGACACCCTTTGTATTTATTGAATTCCTTGATATTCACTCCCATTTAATTCAGGCAGAAAACTGAGTTCGTGAAGAAATGCCGTAGATATATTCCAAACTGGAAACATTTTCCCACTTGACTCTGAATAGTATCGAGTGTTTACAGTATGCATTGTAACATATTGTAATCGTTGCTGAAGGTGCTGTTTTCTTAAATAGCTTGTTGCTCAGGACTGTGTAGGCTGAAAGGCTGAGCTCGCTTTCAGTAATAATGACCACATGAACAAATAGACTAATGGTACATGCTTTGATGAGGCCAAGGCAAACAACTGGGCCAGTGTCTGTCTAGCAGATACCACAGAAAAGGAAATTTTGGCTGTTGATGCATGTACAAGATGGCTTTCAGTAGAACTGAATGACTGATTTTTTATTTATTTTTTGCATACCAGTGACAGGTTAACAGGTAGACAAATATGTTTTAAAATTGATTATATCTCTCAAGTGCTGGTCAAAACTCCGAAAGAATAGATTTAAAGCGATGGAAACATAAAATTCCTCAACGATCCTTTAGCAAGTAAAGTTCTTTTTATGATGTTTTACTGTTGTGTTATTTTTTGGTCCTTCCCCCAGGATTTCTAAGTGTAAAATATTTGTAATTAGAAGCTTTTATGAAATGAACTGTAGCTATTCAGTGTAATCTGTCTTAAGTGAATTCATTTTAATGGGAACATCACATCCTCAAGCTGCCTTATACTGAATCAGACCTTTGGTCCATCTAGGGCATCGTCGTCTACTCAGACTGGCAGCCGCTCTCCAAGGTCTCCGGCAGAGGTCTTTCCCATCATCTCCTGTCTGGTCCTTTTAACTGGAAATGCTGGGGATGGAACCGGAGACCTTCTGCATGCCAAGCAGATGCTCCACTACCGGAAAAAAATCCCTGACTTCACTTTTTGGAAAAATACTTGTGCCAAGTTGAAATTATTTAGGTATAGTCTTCAGCAATGCTCCCTCTAAGCTGTGGAGTCTTGTGAGCAAAAATTCTACTTTGTGAGCGACTGGCATTAAAGCTGTGAGCGAGCGATTTGGCTACTGCATAAATTAGTTTGCTCCGGAGCCATCCTTCCAGAGCTAAGACAAGAATGTGTGAGCCGGAGGCTAAAAAACTGTGAGCTAGCTCACACTAACTCAGCTTAGAGGGAACACTGGTCTTCAGTGCATATTTATAAAATTAAATTCTGTTATCACAGGGTATGTATAATTTAAAGACTCTGCGGTTGGGTTCAGTGAAAGGTCCTTCTGTGATTCATGTATTTCAGTCCCGATTTAAAAGCGAGTCCCGATTTAAAAGCGAGTGCATATTTATAAAATTAAATTCTGTTATCACAGGGTATGTATAATTTAAAGACTCTGTGGTTGGGTTCAGTGAAAGGTCCTTTCATGTATTCCATGTATTTCAGTCCCGATTTTAAAGCGAGGCTGTCTAGGCAATATAGCTTCCCTGCTCAATGTTGAGCTCAGGGTCTTGTTTAAACTGTACTGGAACCTTTGCTGTGCAGAGGCCCACAATGGCAAACGACCCCTCCATTCCATTACAGCTTTTCCATATAATGCCCCACTTCCTGTCTTCCTTCCCTGCCACTTTCTCTCATTTGCCCTTAAAGACAGGACTCTTGATTAGTTGTGAATGGTTTTCTACAACACACATCTGGTAATCTTGGATTTCTCCACTGGTTTAAGAGTTTGCAAACGACTTGAGGAACGTGTCGTCAGTTGCAGCGGGAAAGCAGCTGTGTTATACAATTTGTTGGTTACAAAGGGGAATGAGCCAGAAGGAAACCCGTAATTGCTTAGACGTCTGTGGTTGACTTGTTTTTCATCTGTCATTATTTGTCTAGTATCAGAGGGTGGTCATGTTGGTCTGCAGTAAAAGACCTAGATTCGAGTCCAGTAGCACCTCAGAGACCAAGATACTTTCATAAGAACATAAGAGAAGCCAATGTCGGATCAGGCCAATGGCCCATCCAGTCCAACACTCTGTCACACAGTGGCCAGAAATACCAGGTGCCCTCAGGAGGTCCAGCAGTGGGGCCAGGACACTAGGAGTCCTCCTGCCTCCCCCAAGCACCAAGAATACAGAGCATCACCTGCCCCAGCCTGAGAGTTCCTATCTATAAAGGTAAAGGTTCCCTTGCTCAAAAGCCAGTCGAGTCCGACTCTAGGGTTTCGGTGCTCATCTCCGTTTCAAAGCCGAAGAGCCAGCGCTGTCCGAAGACGTTTCCGTGGTCATGTGGCCAGCATGACTAAACACCAAGGCACACGGAACGCTGTTACCTTCCCACCGAAGTGGTACCTATTTATCTACTTGCAATTTCTTGCTTTCGAACTGCTAGGTTCAAGCTATCTATATACCTTGTGGCTAATGGCCACTGATGGACCTCTGCTCCATAGGTTTATCTAATTCCGTCCATGCTTGTAGCCGCCACCCCCTCCTGTAGCCGTGAATTCCATGTGTTAATCACTCTTTGGGTGAAGAAGTACTTCCTTTTATCTGTACTAACCTGACCGCTCAGCAATTTAATTGAATGCCCACGAGTTCTCGTATTGTGAGAAAGGGAGAAAAGTCCTTCTTTCTCTACCTGCTCTATCCCATATATAATCTTATAAACCTCGATCATGTCACCCCTCAGCCATCGTTTCTCCAAGCTAAAGAGCCCCAAGTGCTTTAACCTTTCCTCATAGGGAAGGTGTCCCATCCTCTGTTATGTATTGGGACTAAGCCATTCCTCAAGTTGCAACACTCCCTCCGATGAAGAACACGACATTGGATTTATGCCCCGTGCTTCACTCAGAGTCTCAGAGCAGCTTACAATCTCCCCTCTCCCCGCAACAGACACCGTGTGAGGTCGGTGGGGCTGAGAGAGCTCTGAGAGAACTGCTCTTGAGAGAACTTGTGACTGACCCAAGGTCACACCAGCAGCTGCATGTGGAGGAGTGGGGAACCAAACCCGGTTCTCCCAGATTAGAGTCCGCGCTCCTAACCACTGCCGGAATGGAAAATGACACTCTCAGAACTCTCTCAGCCCCCCCCCCCTGTTGTGGGGAGAGGAAAGGAATATGATTGTAAGCCACTTTTAGACTCCTTTAGAGAAAAGTATAAAACCCACTTTTCTGCATGCCAGAGGCTCTTGTCTTCCACTGAGCCGCAGCCTCCTCCCTTTTGCAAGTATGATTCTGGTTTCTTGAGTCTCCTTCATTGTCCTGATGGTTAGGATAGCTATGAGAGTTTGGCATGGGACTGAAGCTTCCTTTTCTTCCAAATACATATAAATAACACCTTTTGGGACATCATAAAAGGTTTCCCTTGCTCGAAAGCCAGTCGAATCCGAATCTAGGGGGCGGTGGTCACCTCCGTTTCCAAGCCGAAGAGCCAGCGCTGTCTGAAGACTTCTCTGTGGCCATGTGGCCGGCATGATTAAATGCCAAGGCGCATGGAACACTGTTGCCTGCCCACTGAAGCGGTACCTATTTATCTACTTGCAATTTCTTGAACTACTAGGTTGTCAGGAGCTGGGGCCAGAGACATGTGGCAACTCGGGTCTCAAAGTACTGAGCTACCGACCTTCTGGTCTGCAACTCAGCGTCTTAACCTCTGAGCCACCAAGGCCCCGTGGAACATCATAGGGAAGTGTTAAAAAGATCCTGCTATTAGGATGCAGTCCACAAGCTGCTGATGGTTTGCACTTACATTGGTCCTCGAGGTTTCTGTACACGTCAAAATGATCTCGGAGGTAAAAATACACATGTTGGCTTTTTCTCCCCACTGATACATCCCAAGTAAATACGGGATTCATTATCTCAGTAGTAAGATAGACCTACAAACTGGATCATCGATGAAGTACACACGAGTGTGTGCTCTCGCTGCTTGAAGCCTTGATATGCTGCTCTTAAATGTTGTTTTGGCTGAGGAATTAAACTGTAGATTGAATTCCTTCCCTCTTCCCAGTTCAGGAACTGCTAGTCCTTAAAAATCTTGCAATGGTAGGACCTTATTGAGTTAGATTCAGGTGGGTAGCCGTGTTGGTCCGACGCAATAGAACAAAGTTTGAGTCCAGTGGCACCTTTTAAGACCAACAAAGTGTAATTTCGGGTATTAGCTTTGGTATGCATGGGGACAGGTAAGTGATTTGAGTCCAGTGTGGCACCTTTAAGACCGAAAGAGTTTTATTCAAGGTGTAAACTTTTGTGTGCATGCACAATTGATCTGAAGAGATGTGCGTGCACACGAAAGCTTATACCTTGACTTTGTTGGTCTTAAAAGGTGCCACTGGACTGGAACTTTGATCTGCTGCTTCAAACGGACATGGCTACCCAACCTGGAGGTAAGTGATTGGTTCGTGTAGATTTTCCCTGGCATGATTTTCAAGTCTTCGCTTCTACAGCACTAATCCAGCTCTCCTTCATTTTCTCTGCAACTGGATGTGTGCAGGCAGAAGTTCAACAGGGGCGCACAACGTTTTCCACTGCAATATTGCGCTCTGCTCCCATCTCATTTCTCTGCATGGGCGCAGCAGCGTCTTGCAGGCACGATCTCCAAATGGAGAGGTGTTTATCCAAATGCCTGTCCAAGAAGTCCACTATCCAACCCCAGGCAGGCCGTTTCAATGGAGGGAGATTTCTATGGAGGGGGTGTCAGCTAGAGACTAATACATTGTGCTGATGAAAGTACTCCCCCCCCCAAATCTTTTAAATTCAGGCGCTTGTTGCTGACAGCTTAGAGAAGCGCTGTGGGTCCTCACATACCGTCAGAGGGAGGGAAGGAGGGGGCTTTCGCTGTCCAAGGCATTCCCTCGCCTCAAGCGGAGAGGGTCGCTCTAGCCGCAGGTGAGTGCAGCCGAGACGCCCATGGAATGTCCCACCCCCGTTTGTCATCATGGTACGATCTGACTCCCGCTGTGATGAAGAGCGAGGATAGTACCAACTGTGTCTCATTCTCAAAATGGGGGGGGAATTAATTCCCACCTCGATTTCCTATTTTAAGTGACAGTGGATCAGTCCATGGCGCGGTTGCCTTAGGTGGAAGAACCAGCCCACCTCAAAAGTGAGGTGAGTTCGTATCTAGGCAAATCTTTCCTCCGATCTGTAAGTTGAGGTAGCAAAACGTTCGAGAAGTGGGTTTTCCCCCTCGCTTTTGAAGGGCGGTGCAGGGAAAAGAGGCATAATTATGACTCTTGGGCAGTAATCTATTATCTATTTAGTAAATTCATAAGTCCTCCCCCAAAGGTGTGTAAAGAGATATTTAAAATGTGTACATGCTTCTGTGAGTCTAAAAGTACCAATGGCAGGGGAGGCTGCCTGTTGGGACTCTGGATGAGTGTTGTATTCTGACTGGGGAGACTTGGGTTCGAATCCTTGCTTTTCATGAGGCTTACTGAGTGACTTTGTGTAGTCACGTGTTGTCTGCCTAGCCTATCCCACAGGGTTGTTGTTGGGGGTAAAATGGAGAACCCTGAATATGCCCCCCCTTGGAGGAAGGGTGAAGTGAAAAAATGCATTACTTAAACTTGAAATACAGTAAGTTTTTTTCACAACGTTCACTTCACAGTGCTTAGCACTGCCCAAAGTATTATTTATTATTTGAGAGCCAGTTTGGTGTAGTGGTTAAGTGTGCAGACTCTAATCTGGGAGAACCGGGTTTGATTCCCCACTCCTCCACTTGCACCTGCTGGATGACCTTGGGCAAGCCGTGGTTCTGTCAGAGCTGTTCTTGGGAAAAGAGCAGTTTCTGTCAGAGCTCTCTCAGCCTCACCTACCTCACAGGGTGTCTCTTGTGGGGAGGGGAAAGGAAAGGAGTTTGTAAGCCGCTCTGATACTCCTAGTGAAGGGCGGGGGATAAATCCAATCTCTTCTTCTTCATCTGTAAAACCTTCCTCCAACACCCAGACTACTTCTCAAATATCAAGAACTCTGCAGAGGCTTTCTGGTGTGATTGATAGCAGTCGCTCAACCTTTGTCTGCCTTGAAGATAAATTGCCTTTCCTTCTGATAAAGAGAGATCTCTACATGCGACAAGAAGTGATCTCTGCATCTCTGTTCCTACCTTGGAACAAGTTCTACTGTCTGGTTTTATCGGTGGAGAAGACAGACGGTCCTTTATCTTCAGGGGTTCTGATTAGATTAAAAAGTGCCGGGACAGCGGATTGCTGGGAAGTCCCTGCAATATAAAATTTCCAGTACTCTGATAAAAGTCCAAAATTTCTGCCAGCCATTTGGTGCCAGTCACAAAACGTGCAGAACTTAGTAGAAACTTCCCAAGTCATGGGACTGAATGTGCTGTTTCTAGCTGTGGTGAAGGGAAATGTCATCAAGTTGCGGCCAATTTAGGGCAACCCCCTAGGGGCTTTTAAGGCAAGAGATAAGAACATAAGAGAAGCCAATTTTGGATCAGGCCAATGGCCCAGGGGCCATCAGGAGGTCCAGCGGTGGGGCCAGGACACTAGAAGCCTCCCACGGTTGCTCCCCCCCAAGCACCAAGAATACAGAGCATCACTTGCCCCAGACTGAGAGATCCTATCTATACCTTGTGGCTAATAGCCACTGATGGACCTCTGCTTCATATATTTATCCAATTCCCTCTTGAAGTCGTCCACGCTTGTAACTGCCACCACCTCCTGTGGCAGTGAATTCCATGTGTTAATCACTCTTGGGGTGAAGAAGGACTTCCTTTTATGCATTCTAACCCGACCGCTCAGCAATTTCATGGAGTGCCCACGAGTTCTTGTCTTGTGAGAAAGGGAGAAAAGTACCTCTTTCTCTACCTGCTCTTTCCCATGCATAATCTTATACACCTCAATCACTGCTTACTCCCAGTCATTTACTACCACTCCAAGATCTCTCTCTTGGTCAGTCTCCGCCAGTTTGGACCCCATCAGATGTTGGTTTTTTATTTCCTGCTTCTGTGTGGCAACCAGGGACTTCTTTGGTGGTCTCCCATCCAAGCACTAACCAGGGCCGACCTTGCTTAGCTTCCGAGATCTGACGAGATCCGGCTAGGCTGCGGCATGCAGGTCAGGACAAAAGATACAGCAATGGTTTGCCTTTGCCTGCCCCTGTGTAGCAGCTCTGGACGCCCTCAGTGGTCTCCCATCCATGCACTAACCAGGGCCAACACTGCTTGGCTTCCAAGATCTGACAAGACTGGCCCAGCCTGAGCCACATCGGGGGTCTTTCTAGCTGCTGGGTGGCAAAAACCAGTGGAAAAAATACGTTTCATTTCACATCTTCATTCGTTTTTACCTTACTCTTCCTCCAAGGAAACTAGGATGATTAGATTAGATTTAAAAGTCCAGTGGCACCTTTAAGACCAACAAAGTTTTATTCTGGGTACATAAGAACATAAGAACATAAGAGATGCCAATGTTGGATCAGGCCAAAGGCCCATCCAGTCCAACACTCTGTATCCCACAGTGGCCAGAAATACCAGTGCCATCAGGAGGTCCACCAGTGGGGCCAGGACATTAGAAGCCCTCCCACTGTTGACCCCCCCCAAGCACCAAGATGACAGAGCATCACTTGCCCCAGAGTCCCTATCTATACCTTGTGGCTAATAGCCACTGATGGACAGGGAAGTCCCAGCAACTGCCACCACCGCTTATGACTTCCTGTAACAAAACCTAAATGGCATTTAAAAAAAAAAATCCATTGTTCTGATGCGCCGTTGGCGCCCTGGAGAAATTATTCAGCTAGGAACTTCTTACAAATAACTGCTTGCCTGCCAGCATAAATGCCAGGGAAACAGAACACGGAAATTGTAATTGGCATCTTGCTTTTAGCATCTATACTAACATTAAAGTATCGCTTGTATGCTCATCATTAAATAGACAGTTGAGCATAAGCATGGCTTTCGCACATGCATACGCGCACAGTGGATGGGCCCGTGGCTCAGTGGCGGAGCATCTGCTTGGCATGCAGAAGATCTCGGGTCTGATCGCTGGCATCTCGAGTTGAAAGGAACAAGGAACAGGTGATGTGAAAGACCTCTGCCTCAGACCCTGGAAAGCGGCTGCCAGTCATAAGAACATAAGAGAAGGCAATGTTGGATCAGGCCAATGGCCCATCCAGTCCAACACTCTGTCACGCAGTGGCCAAAAAAGACCAGGTGCCATCAGGAGGTCCAGCAGTGGGGCACTAGAAGCTCTCCCACTGTTGTCCCCCCCCGAAAGCACCAAGAATACAGAGCATCACCTGCCCCAGCCCGAGAGTTCGTATCTATACCTTGTGGCTAATAGCCACTGATGGACCGCTGCTCCATATGTCTATCCAATTCCCTCTTGAAGCCGTCGGTGCATGTAGCTGCCACCACCTCCTGTGGCAGTGAATCCCATGTGTTAAACACTCTTTGGGTGAAGAAGTACTTCCTTTTATCTGTTCTAACCCAATTGCTCAGCAATTTCATGGAGTGCCCACGGGTTCTTGTCTTGTGAGAACCGGAGCAAAGGACTTCTTTATTGACCTGCTCTACCCCATGCATAATCTTATAAACCTCGATCATGTCACCCCTCAGCCGTCGTTTCTCCAAGCTAAAGAGCCCCAAGCACTTTAACCTTTCCTCATAGGGAAAGTGTTCCAACCCTTTGATCATTCTAGTTGCCTAGAGAGCCAGTTTGGTGTAGTTGTTAAATCCGTGGACTCTAATCTGGGAGAACCGGGTTTGATTCCCCACTCCTCCACTTGCACCTGGCTGGATGACCTTGGGCAAGCCGTAGTTCTGATAAGAGCTGTCCTTGAAAAAGAGCAGTTTGTGTCAGAGTTCTCTCAGCCCCACCCACCTCACAGGGTGTCTGTTGTTGGGAGGGGAAGGGAAAGGAGTTTGTAAGCCGCTCTGAGACACCTTTGGGTAGTGAAGGGCGAGGTATAAATCCATTCTTCTTCTTCCCCTTTTCTGCACTTTTTCCAATGCTATAATATCCTTTTTGAGGTGTGGTGACCAGAACTGTACACAGTACTCAAAATGAGGTCGCACCATTGATTTATACAGGGGCATGATGAAACTGGCTGATTGGTTTTCAATTCCCTTCCTAATAATCCCTAGCATAGCATTGGCCTGAGTAGACAATACTGACTTTGATCAGCCAAGGGTCTGGTTCAGTATAAGGCAGCTTCACATGTTCAGGTGTAAGTTCTCTGTGTGTCGTGGCATATGAACTTTTCAGATCTGGGATTCAGGTGCTGGAATCCTTTTTCCTGCATACACTGACAAAGGTATTAGAGTGGTCTTTCTGGGTTGTTCCTATGGAGAACCAGAAAAGCCTTCTATAAAATTGTTGACTTGTGCATTGTAGCATTGTGAGCTTTGGGTGAGTACAGCAAGCTAGCTCTCTTTTTTTCCTGGTTACTATGTAAAGTATATTGTGTTATATTTTGTTTGTAATTCAGTTCCAGGAAAAATAATTTTGCCTGAAGAAGAATCTCTCGGAACACGCAATTTTTGCCTGGGAGGCTTGTTGCTTTTTTTTTTTTGGTAAACAAAAAATTTTTATTTATTTTTTTTCCATCATAGGAATACAACAATTAATCATTAAACCTTTATATAATGTCTTTGTTTACCCTATGGTGTTGCTTTGATGCTTGCTGCATCTCTTTTCAGAAAGCAAAACATCCTACAATATTGGCATTGACGACTCCTGCGTCTCTCATCAGAAAGCAAGACAGTCTACAGCATTGGAACCTGTCTCTGTAGCTGTGGACTTTTCTATTGGATGTATATGGTTCTTTAGGTTTTTGTACTATAGTGAATAAGATACCCTTAGGCTGAGGACAGTCTGGCAGTATGAAGCGCGAGGGAGGCGGGCCAAAAAGACCCCGGACCAAGTTGTGCCGGGGATTCCCGGTCGCACTGTACCTACTGATGCGGGAGCATACCGGGGAGGAGGCGCAAGGGAGCGTTCGCACTGTTGGTCTGCCCCTGGCAGAGGCGCAGCTGTAAGCGGCTTTTCTTCATTCCGGCGACATGCGCATAGGCGCAGCAACGCAACTTTTTTGCGGCTTTTAGTGTGCATACTTCTGGGAGGGGGAGGGAAAGGAGTTTGTAAGCCGCTCTGCGACTCCTTTGGGTAGTGAAGGACGGGGCATAAATCCAATCTCCTCCTTTTCTCTTCCTCTATATAAAAGCAAACAAATAAATAAGAACATAAAAGGCTACCTGCGCGTGGAACAGGTAGCACTTCTGAGAAGGCTACCTTGAGTTTCCTGCCCAGCAGCCTAAATTTCTCCTCCAGGACCTCACGACTGCATTTCCCCACATCGTTGGTGCCAACATGCACCACGACCACTGGCTCCTCCCCAGCACTATCTACCAGCCTATCTAAAACACGCGTAATGTCCGCTACCTTCGCACCAGGCAGGCAAGTCACCATACGGTCAGTACGCGGGTTCGCCACCCAGCTGTCTACCTGCCTAAGGATCGAATCACCCACTACCAAGAGCCCCCCTCCCACCCTGCTCAGGGATGGTTCCTTGGTGCAAAAGGAGAGCCGCTCACCAGCTGGGGAAGAGGTCCCTTCTGAGGGCACATTCCCCTTATCCTCAGCACGGTGCCCTGTTTCCCCTAGACCCTCATGCTCCCTGACAGCAGCGGGGCTGCCAGATCCAGAGTGGGACGAAGCTAACAAGTCCCCGAGAGTCTTTTCTGTGCGCCTAGCTGACTGTCTCTGCTTCTCCAGATCAGCCACCTTGGCCTCAAGGGAGCACACACGTTCCCTGAGAACCAGGAGCTCCTTGCACCGAGGACACACCCAAGACTTCTGCCCAGTGGGCAGATAGTCATACATGTGACACTCCCACAGGTGGGTCCCAGCAACTGCCACAGCGGCTTATGACTTCCTGTAACAAAACCTAAATGGCATTTTTTTAAAAATCCATTGTTCTGATGCGCCGTTGGCGCCCTGGAGAAATTATTCAGCTAGCACAAAGCAGGAACTTCTTACAAAGAACTGCTTGCCTGCCAGCATAAATGCCACGGAAGCAGAACACGGAAATTGTAATTGGCATCTGGCTTTTAGCATCTATGCTAACATTAAAGTATCGCTTGTATGCTCATCATGAAATAGACAGTTGAGCATAAGCATGGCTTTCGCACATGCATACGCGCACAGTGGATGGGCCCGTGGCTCAGTGGCGGAGCATCTGCTTGGCATGCAGAAGGTCTCGGGTCTGATCGCTGGCATCTCCAGTTGAAAGGAACAAGGAACAGGTGATGTGAAAGACCTCTGCCTCAGACCCTGGAAAGCGGCTGCCAGTCATAAGAACATAAGAGAAGGCAATGTTGGATCAGGCCAATGGAACACTCTGTCACGCAGTGGCCAAAAAAGACCAGTGCCATCAGGAGGTCCAGCAGTGGGGCACTAGAAGCTCTCCCACTGTCCCCCCTCCCAAGCACCAAGAATACAGAGCATCGCTTGCCCCAGACCGAGAGTTCCAGTCTATACCTTGTGGCTAATAGCCACTGATGGACCACTGCTCCATAGGTTTATCCAATTGCCTCTTGAAGCTGTCCACGCTTGTAGCCGCCGCCACCTCCTGTGGCAGTGAATTCCGTGCATTAATCATTCTTTGGGTGAAAAGGACTTTCTTATATCCATTCTAACCCGACTGCTTAGCAATTTCATGGAGTGCCCACGAGTTCTTGTTTTTTGAGGAAGGGAGAAAAGGGCTTCTTTCTCTACCTGAATAAATAGACTTCTGGTTTTTCTGTGAAATCAGATGATCAGAGCCTGGAAAACGATGAATCCCAGAGGAAAAATTTATACCCAGCCTTGTGGCCACGTGCATCGCCAGAATTCCCTGCCTTCCATCCTTTCTCACCTGCTGTGCCGAGTGAAGGGGCTGGAACATCGAACGGGCCTCGTGGGGCCCCTTCGGTCACTCCTGCCAAATCGCGTGGCTCTAAGCGGGTCCTTTTTACCATCTGTGCATCCGAGTCCCCACCTACAGAAGCAGAGCGATATTCGCCTTGAGACGCTTTGCCAAGCTCTCCCAATTAAAAGCGCGGCGTTATCGCTTTCTAATTGAGTAACGTGGCGGCCGCTGGTGGCGGTTTCCCCCTATCAAACAGGTAAGAAACAAAGCCTCGGCACTCCAGTTCAGACAGACCCAACCTCTTAAACTGAGCTGGCTGTGCAGTTTCTCTCTGGTTTTTTGGAGAGTGGTGGTGGTGGATAGAATATTTAGACTTTTTGCCAAGTTCAAGGACAGAATAACGCTCGCCTTCAGGACAGAATGCTATCCCATCAATTATGTATAGATTTTTAATGTCGCCGTTTCTTTCTCTGTCCGAAGGGGCTCGTTTCGTACCCCGGGCGACATTCAGACTTCTTCCAGGCTTTGGCACAGAGGAAGCGTGGAACAGACCGCCTGTTTAAAAATTTTCTGTAGCTTTTTGTCCCGTTTTGTGACTCATTCTTTGTTTCTTCTCCCCCCCCCCTTCTCTCTGGCACCAGGCATGGCCGCTCGGCGTGCGCTCAAAGCTGTCCTGGTGGATCTCAGCGGGACGCTTCACGTCGAGGACTCAGCTGTGCCGGGAGCGCAGGAAGCTCTTAAAAGGTAAGTTCTGAGAACCAGTTTGGCGTCATGGTTAAGTGCGTGGACTCTAATCTGGGAGAATTGGGTTTGATTCCCCACTCCTCCACTTGCAGCTGCTGGATGACCTTGGTCAAGCCGTAGTTCTGATAAGAGCTGTTCTTGAAAAAGAGCAGTTTCTGTCAAGAGCTCTCTCAGTCCCACCTACCTCACAAGGTGTCTGTTGTGGGGAGGGGAAGGGAAAGGAGTTTGTAAGCCGCTCTGAGACTCCTTTGGGTAGTGAAGGGTGGGGTATAAATCCAGTCTCTTCTTCTTCTTCTTTTACCTCCCAGGGGGTCTGTTGTGGGGAGGGGAAGGGAAAGGAGTTTGTAAGCCGCTCTGAGACTCCTTTGGGTAGTGAAGGGCAGGGTATTAATCCAATCTCTTCTTCTTCTTCTTCTTTCCTCCCGTGAAAGAAACGCACGCATGTGTCAAACCTTCCCAAAGCCTGCTTGAGAGCCAGTTTGGTGTAGTGGTTAGGAGCGTGGACTCTAATCTCGGAGAACCAGGTTTGATTCTCAAGCTGGTGTGACCTTAGGTCAGTCACAAGTTCTCTCGGAGCTGTTCTCTCAAGGGCAGTCCTCGAAGGAGCTCTCTCAGCCCCTCACAGGTTCTCTCAGAAATTCACAGGCAGTGTTCCCTCTTATCTGAGTTAGTGTGAGCTAGCTCTCAGTGCTTTAGCCTTCCGGCTCAGACATATTTCTCTTCTCTCAGGAAAGATGGCTCCCGAGCAAACTAATTTATGCAGTAGCCAAATCTCTCGCTCGCAACTTTAATGCCACGAGCTCACAAAGGGGAATTTTTGCTCACAAGACTCCACAGCTTAGAGGGAGCATTGCTCACAGGGTGTCTGTTGTGGGGAGGGGAAGGGAAAGGAGTTTGTAAGCCCCTATATAAATGCCCTTATATAAATCAATGGTGCGACCTCATTTGGAATACTGTGTGCAGGTCTGGTCACCACACCTTAAAAAGGATATTATAGCTTTGGAAAAAGTGCAGAAAAGGGCAACTTGGATGATAAAGGGGTTGGAACACTTTCCCTATGAGGAACGGTTAAAGCGCTTGGGGCTCTTTAGCTTGGAGAAACAACAATTGAGGGGTAACAGGATCGAGGTTTATAAGATTATGCATGGGATAGAGCAGGTAGAGAAAGAGGTACTTTTCTCCCTTTCTCACAGTACAAGAACTCGTGGGCACTCCATGAAATTGCTGAGCGGTCGGGTTAGAACGGATAAAAGGAAGTACTTCTTCACCCAAAGAGTGATTAACACATGGAATTCACTGCCACAGGAGGTGGTGGCGGCTACAAGCATGGACGGCTTAAAAAGGGAATTAGATAGGCATATGGAGCAGAGGTCCATCAGTGGCTATGAGCCGCAAGGTATAGCTAGGGACTCCGGGGCAAGTGATGCTCTGTCATCTTGGTGCTGGGGGGGGGGGTCAACAGTGGGAGGGCTCCTAGTGTCCTGGCCCCATTGGTGGACCTCCTGATGGCACCTGGTATTTCTGGCCACTGTGTGACACAGAGTGTTGGACTGGATGGGCCATTGGCCTGATCCAACATTGGCGTCTCTTATGTTCTTATATGGAGCAGAGGTCCATCAGTGGCTGTTAGCCACAAGGTATAGACAGGTACACTCAGTCTGGGGCAAGGGATGCTCTGTATTCTTGGTGCTTGGGGGTGGTCAACAGTGGGAGGGCTTCTAGTGTCCTGGCCCCACTGGTGGACCTCCTGATGGCACCTGGTATTTCTGGCCACTGTGTGACACAGAGTGTTGGACTCGATGGGCCTTTGGCCTGATCCAACATTGGCATCTCTTATGCTCTTATGTTCTTAAGCCACTCTGAGACTCCTTCAGGTAGTGAAGGGCGGGGTATAAATCCAATCTCCTCCTCCTCCTGCTCTTCCTCCTCCTCCTCTTCTTCTTGTTAGCTAGAAGGAGATGTTTCTGGCAAGTGCACCGGGGTGCCGTGTACACACGATCAGTGCTTCCAGTGACAGAACATGGCACCAGGCGCTGAGCACAGCAGACCACCCCCACCCCGAAACCCAGTTGCTGGCGGGGAGACTCTCAAAGGCTGCTGGGCTGCACAGCCAATTCATGCCTGTTGTCTCAAAGCAGCTGTTTGTGCATCGGCTGATGTGCAACAAATGGTGCTTCCCCCCTTTAGTGAAGCATGTACAGCAACTCTCCAGGGTCTCAGGTCGAGGTCTTTCCCATCACCTGCTGCCTGGAGATGCCAGGGATTGAACCTGGGACCTTCTGCACGCTAAGCAGATGCTCTATCACTGAGCCACAACCTCTCCCCAAAGGCAGCTTCACGTGTTCCTGTGAAGCTGTATCCTGTGGGATTTCCCTTCCTGTTCAGCTCCAGATTGGCCCCTGCGTGAGTCAGGTGCACCTGCAGTTTTTAGTTTGTTGCGGAAACTCACCCTCTCGTAATCTGCTTTCACCGCCCCAGGCTGCGCAGTGCTCCAGTCAAAATCAGGTTTGTAACCAACACGACCAAGGAGTGCAAGAGGGACTTGCTGGAGAGGCTGAAGAAACTCGACTTCGACATTCAGGAAGATGAGATTTTCACATCTCTAACGGCGGCCAGAAACCTCCTGGAGGAGAAGCGGGTCAGGCCCCTGCTGCTCGTGGAAGACGGCGCGCTGCGTGATTTCAGCGGTACGATAGAGGCCCTCATAACAAATGAGTTCGACCAGGGGTCATTTCGTAGAAAAAGAGGTGCAGGAGCTCATTAGCATAACTTATTAGCATAACGTATTTGCATATGCCACACCCCCTGACATCACTGGAAGCGTGTCTGAAGGCAACACCCACCGCTCAGGCTCCACTGGACTGTTTTGGATTGCTAGCTACTGGGGGGGGGGGAATGTGCAGATCTGCCCTCGCAGAGGAGGGAGAACTTGTACCTAAATAAAACTTGGTCTTAAAGGTACCACTGGATTGTTTTGGACCGGGGGGGCTCTGCAACTTACCTGGCTGCTTCTTGCTCTGACTAAGGGCTGCTGGGAGCAGGGGGTGGGGCTTGTTGCATGTGCCCGCCCCCTGGGCTCTTTACTGCCGGAGCTCTGCTCCTGTGCGCTCCTGCAGGAAATGACCCCTGAGTTCGACACCCCTGAATTAGGACATAAATGCAAGCGTTAATAAAAAGATGTGAGAATGAAGCTGGAGTCCAGCAACACCCCCCAGACAAACCAAGCTCAAACCTTGTCTCTGTTCTCCCATGTACACAGGGTTGAGCTTGGTTTGTCTTGGGGGTACTGCTGGGTTCTAGCTTCATTCTCACATCTCTTTGTTAACTCTTGCATTGTGTTGGGAGCATTGCTGGGTTTTGACTTGCCCCGAGCTGCCAGTACATCCCCTCCCCTCCCAAGAACAGCAGGGATTTCCCTGGCCGATTCAAGGGCCAGTCCGCCCCCTGGTTGCAAACTGCCGGGGCCTTGCCTTAGATCCCTCATTCCTTTAGGAGAGCTGGGGCTTCGCATCCCAAGGAAGAAACGGCATAGCTTTATGAACACGAGAGACCATTACGATACTTGAAGAAGAGAAGAAGAGATTGGATTTATACCCTGCCCTTCACTACCCGAAGGTAAAACCAGAGCACCCCAGCCTGACTGTATCCCAGTCGCTTAATGGATCGTTTGCGTAGCCGAGCGAAAGCCGTGCGATATAGAAAACTTGCACACGTCGGCGTGGAGATGGTTATATCGGTTGCTGGCTTTATTTACAGCTTCAGATAGATTTTCCGGCTTCTGCAAGGAAGCCTCGTTCGGGTCTGGGAGCTGCTCAGCTCCGGTTGCAATTCCACACTGCCACGGTTGGCTCATCACCGGGTTTGTTACCTTTACAGTGCACTCCTAAGCACAGTTACACCCTTTTGAGCCCATTGATGGCAATGAGCTTAGGGGGTCTATAAAACCAGAGCACCCCAGCCTGACTGTAGCCCAGTTGCTTAATGGATCGTTTGCGTAGCTGATAGCCGTGCGATATAGAAAACTTGCATACGTCGGCGTGGAGATGGTTATATCGGTTGCTGGAAAACCTGGAAAATGAACCTGGAAAATGTAAAGAAGATCCGATAAGCCGTTGCCATTTGGCGCAAATATCATTGGGAGTACCACACCTGGAACTGTGTTGATTCCATCTTGGATTTATATTAGCCATTGATTGAGCACCGTTGTTTTAAGTGTTGGATGTTTTATTATGTTTTATATGTTTTAACTAAAAAGTCAAGGTTCCCTTGCTCGAAAGCCAGTCGAATCCGACTCTAGGGTTGCGGTGCTCATCTCCGTTTCAAAGCCGAAGAGCCAGTGCTGTCCGAAGACGTTTCCGTGGTCATGTGGCCGTCATGACTAGACGCCAAGGCGCACGGAACGCTGTTACCTTCCCACCGAAGTGGTCCCTATTTATCTACTTGCAATCTCTTGCTTTCGAACTGCTAGGTTGGCAGGAGCTGGAACTAGAGACGGGAGCTCACTCCGTCACGCGGCACACTCGGGTCTCGAACTGCTGAACTACCGACCTTCCACAGCCTGCAGTTCAGCGTCTTAACCACTTGAGCCACCGCAGCTCCAGATATGTTTTAACTATGGCATGGCTAATTCCTTGCCCTTGTTAGCCGCCCTGAGCCCATAGGGGAGGGCGGGATACAAATGTGTGTGTGTGGGGGGGGACCCAAATGTGAAAATTATTTACAGCTTCAGATAGATTTTCCAGCTTCTGCAATGAAGCCTCGTTCGGGTCTGGGAGCTGCTCAGCTCCGGTTGCAATTCCACACTGCCGCGGTTGGCTCATCACCGGGTTTGTTACCTTTACAGTGCACTCCTGAGCACAGTTACACCCCTTTGAGCCCATTGATGACAATGAGCTTAGGGGGTCTAGCTCTCCCTAGGACTGCACTGTTAGAACCCATTTTGTCTTCCGTGATCAGTCTCAAAGGCCAGTGCACATCGGGTTCCCATAAGATCTCCTTTCAAGACGCCAACTTGGCATCAGCAAGGATGATGTATCACATGAAGCTGCCTTAACCGAATCAGACCTTTGGTCCGTCAAAGTCAGTCTTCTGTAGCCCTGACCTGGACCCCTGAGAGACCGCCTTTCCCCATATGTTCCCCCAAGGGCACTACGGTCGGGGACTCAACATCGACTGGTAACCCCAGGTCCCAAAGATACTAAATTTGCTGTTACCAGGGCCAGGGCCTTTTTGGTGGCGGTTCCCACCTGGTGGAATGAGCTCCCGGAGGAGATCCAGGCCCTGTGGGACCTGGCGCAGTTCCGCAGGACCTGTAAGACGGAGCTCTTCCGCCAGGCTTTTGAGTAGGAGCCGCCACCATCATTATACCACCACCACTAAATGGAGTGGGTGTCATCGGGGAACGAGACGGCCCTGGGAGGAAGGACAGATCGCTGTACCACCTGGAGACTACCGTGTCGCTCTGGGACCACTTTGTCATGTGTGACATCAGGCTGTCTCCACTGGTGGACCTCCTGATGGCACCTGGTATTTCTGGCCACTGTGTGACACAGAGTGTTGGACTGGATGGGCCACTGGCCTGATCCAACACTGGCTTCTCTTGTGTTCTTATGTGACCCCATCTGTTATTTGTGACATCTAGAGCCCTTGTATTTTTATATGAATGATTGTTTTATTGCTTGTTTTATCCTGTTTTTACCTGTTGAATATTGGCCTATGTGCCTCATTTGTTAGCCACCCTGAGCCCATCCAGGGAGGGCGGGGTATAAATTTAATAATAAATAAATAAAATAGCCCAGGCACGCCTGATCTCGTTGGATCTCAGAAGCTAAGCAGGGTCGACTCTGGCAAGTACTTGGGTGGGAGACCTCCAAGAAATACAGTAAACAATCAGCGATTACACAGTAAACATGATAAGACCAAAGAAAACTGTGCAAAAAGACGCTGTTGTCTACATTTAGCCTCTACTGAGGAAGACTATTCAAAACAAAGTTACGAAATCCGGAGTCTTCGTCATCCAGTGTAGACTTACCAGTTAAATATATTGTCTACTTACCAGCTGGACTGTTGAAAATTTACCAGTCTGGAGAAGAGGAGGCTGATGGGGGACATGATGGCTCTCTTGAAGTATTTGAAGGGCTGTACTTAAGTGGTATTACAAAATTAAGTGAAGTTGAGCAAACTTCAGAGGACGGCGGAAGACCGGAAGGCCTGGCGTGATCTGGTCCATGGGGTCGCGAAGAGTCGGACTCGACTGTGCGACTGAACAACAACAACAACTTAAGTGGTATTCTTAGTTGTATTACTACCAGTTCTACTTGTGTTACTCATGAGTAAATTGTTCTCTATATATTTTTTCTTCGTGTCTTTTTGCACAGTTTTCTTTGGTCTTATCAGACTTCCAAGGAGTACCAGAGCCAGAAGGCGAGGGGAAGGCTTTATTATTTACTTGTTTGTTTGTTTATTTATCGGACTTTTATTCTGCCCTCCCCAAAATGGGCTCAGGGCATATCACAACAAGCCGAGTCAGAGACTTATTACCATAACATGACATTACATTAAAATCATCAAAGCAGTACAATTCAGAGGCGGCAACAAATTACATAAAAAGAAGAGGACTGTTATGCGAGTTACGTAAGAAGAAGAGGACTATTAAGGTTGTTGTTTGTTTGTTTATTTATCGGACTTTTGTTCTGCCCTTCCCAAAACGGGCATATCACAGCAAGCAGAGTCAGAGACTTATTACCATAAAATTACATTACATTAGCGACAACAAATTGCATAAAAAGAAGAGGACTGTTCGCAGTTGAAATCAGAGCATTTTGGTAAACTGGGAACGAAAGCAAGGGAGGCCAATTAAAACGGACGCCTGCTGTCTTACTCGAAGGCCTGGTGGAACAGCTCGGTTTTACAGGCCCTGAGGAATAATAAAAGGCCACCTTGCCGTATATCCTCCATGCCCCCAGTAGGGGTCAGTCACCAGAGGTCATCATGACTTCCAGGTGCATGCGCGCGCACACGGACATATAAAAATACAAAAAAACCCACAAAAATAATCAGTCTTGTGTACTCAGACTGACATCTCAGGCAGAGGTCTTTCACGTCACCTGCCGCCTGGTCCTTTTTAACTGGAGATGCCGGGGATTGAACCTGGGACCTTCTGCACATTAACCAGATTCTCTCCCACTGAGCCACCAGCCCTCCCTATTATCCACCTTCTGATCATCTAAGAACATAAGAACATAAGAGATGCCAATGTTGGATCAGGCCAATGGCCCATCCAGTCCAGATTGAACCTGGGACCTTCTGCACGTTAACCAGATTCTCTCCCACTAGGCCACCAGCCCTCCCTATCATCCACCTTCTTATCATCTAAGAACATAAGAGACGCCAATGTTGGATCAGGCCAAAGGCCCATCCAGTCCAACACTCTGTATCACACAGTGGCCAGAAATACCAGGGGCCATCAAGAGGTCCACCAGTGGGGCCAGGACATTAGAAGCCCTCCCACTGTTGACCCCCCCCACCCCAAGCATACCTTGTGCTATCTATACCTTGTGGCTAATAGCCACTGATGGACCTCTGCTCCGTATGCTTATCTAATTCCCTTTTGAAGCCGTCCATGCTTGTACCTTGTGACAGTACCTTGGTTAAGCGCTGCTGTTTGCAGTAACGATGCGTGTTTTGCAGTCGTTTTGTCTCCATCGTAAGCCGCCTTGTGCTCAGCTGAGAGAGGAAGGCGGCTAATAAATGTTTTCAATAAGTAACAAAATCTGTTGGCCGATTGGCTCTTTATTGCCTGTCGCCGTGACCTAGTACCATGTTCTCACGTTGTCCCAAAGAGCTGCATTTTAAAGTGGTGGTGGAAAGCGCCGTCACGTCGCAGCTGGACTCACGGCAACCCTGTAGGGTTTTCAAGGCAGGAGGCAAGCAGAGGTGTTTTGCCATCGCCTGCCTCTGCGTAGCGACCCTGGGCTTCCTTGGTGGTCTCCCACCCAAGTTCTAACCAGGGGCAGCCCTGCTTGGCTTCTGAGATCTGATAAGATCAGGTTAGCCTCAGCCTTCCAGGTCAGGACAAGAGACATTCAGAGATGGCTTGCCATTGCCTGCCTCTGCGTAGCAACCCTGGGCTTCCTTGGTGGTCTCCCACCCAAGTTCTAACCAGGGGCAACCCTGCTTGGCTTCTGAGATCTGATGAGATCGGGTTAGCCTGGGCCATCCGGGTCAGGGCAAGAGATGAACAGAGATGGCTTGCCATTGCCTGCCTCTGCGTAGCAACCCTGGGCTTCCTCGGTGGTCTCCCATCCAAGAACTAACCTGGG
>NW_015175427.1:41331-47263 GCF_001447785.1 Gekko japonicus
ATCTCTTCTTCTTCTTCTTCTACCTCACAGGGTGTCTGTTGTGGGGAGGGGAAGGGAAAGGAGATTGTAAGCCGCTCTGAGACTCCTTTGGGTAGTGAAGGGCGGGGTATAAATCCAATCTCTTCTTATTCTTCTTCTACCTCACAGGGTGTCTGTTGTGGGGAGGGGAAGGGAAAGGTAATTGTAAGCCGCTCTGAGACTCCTTTGGGTAGTGAAGGGCGGGGTATAAATCCAATATCTTCTTCTTCTTCTTTTACCTCAGAGGGTGTCTGTCGTGGGGAGGGGAAGGGAAAGGAGATTGAATGCCGCTCTGAGACTCCTTTGGGTAGTGAAGGGCGGGGGTATAAATCCAATCTCCCCCTCCTCTTCCTCCTCCTCCTCCTCCTCCTCCTATTCTTCTTTTCTTCTTCTTCGCCTCTGTACAGATTGGTTTGTGGGTATTGTCCACTACCACTTCTCCGCCCGGCAGCATGAGCTTCAGCAAAATATGTCTCCCAGATCTGGTTTCAAATAGTCAACTTCTGGAAAGGTTTGCCCTGCCCTTGATCGCCCTGGCTAGCCTGATCTTGTCAGATCTCAGAAACGAAGACATTTGGCCCCGGTTCGAACTGGGACGGGGGACCATCAAAGAAGTCCAGAGTCGCTATATGGAGGCGGGCAATGGCCGACCACCTCTGTTCATCCTTTGCCTTGAAAGCCCCAGGAGGGGTTGCCATAAATTGGCTGCAACTTGACAGCCAGAGAGAGAGAGAGTTTTCATTCTGAGCTGAATAGTAAAAAGCCCAGTAGCACCTTTAAGACTAACAATCTTTATTGTAGCATAAGCTTTCGAGAAACACAGCTCTCTTAGAGGGAGCAGACATCCTCAAACTCCTGGCGGATATGCTCAAGCCGGTGATGGAACAACTCGATGGTATTAACCAGCAATTGACTGTGATGAATAAAAACTTTGCGGCACAGCAGCTTCAGCTGAACGAGACGGAGAAAAAAGTGGAGCAGGCATGCACAAGCATTTTGTAGCACCTTGCTCTTGTGCAGTTTCTGATTTTTCTTTTTGAAAGAAAAGAAGCAGATTTGCTTTTGTTAGTCTTAAAGGTGCTACTGGGCTTTTTACTATTTTGCAGCAACCGACTAACACAGCTAACTCCTCTGGATTCTGAGTTGAGTTTCATTGGTAAATAGTTCCCCCGGGTAATTGAAACTTTGCCCCATATTTTCTTTGATTGTGTCCTGAGAGATCTGTGGATACAGCTGATGATAGTTTCCAACGTTTCCCCTGTTTCTGTGTCTTCCCTGCTAGCCGGTAATGACCCCCGGTGTTACTTTGGCTGTGGCTAAATTTCTAGGAGCAGCGGTTTCTATTGCAGGGGTGGAAATGGAGGGCTCTGTCCAAGACTGCGGGGTCGTTGGATTCTTAAAGAAAAGAAAAGCAAGTAGCCCTAAGGTTGACTGACTTAATGACATTTTTTTTCTCTTTTCTTTTAGGGCTTGATACAAGCGACCCCAATGCTGTCGTAATAGGATTGGCTCCGGAACACTTCAATTATCAAATGATGAATGAGGCTTTCCAGTAAGTAACACTTGGAATTCACTGCCACAGGAAGTGGTGGCGGCTACAAGCATGGACGGCTTCAAAAGGGAATTAGACAAGCATATGGAGCAGAGGTCCATCAGTGGCTCTTAGTCACAAGGTATAGATAGGGGCTCTGGGGCAAGTGACGCTCTGTCTTCTTGGTGCTTGGGGGGGTCAACAGTGGGAGGGCTTCTAATGTCTTGGCCCCACTGGTGGACCTCCTGATCTCAGGATGGAAGGTGTCCAATATGCTACTGGGGAAGAGCAGGAGGTAAGTCCAAGTAACCTCAGAAAGAACGAAGTGGCCGGGCCAAAGCCGAAAGGATGCTCAGCTGTGGATGTGTCTGATGGTGAAAGGGAAGTCCGATGCTGCAAAGAACAGTACTGCAGAGGAACCTGGAATGTAAGATCTACTGCCAATGACAGGAGGGGCTGGTGTGATGTGGTCCATGGGGTCGCAAAGAGTCAGACTTGACTGTGCAACTGAACAACAACAAGCAGGTCTGGTTATGGTCGGTACTTGGATGGGAGACCACCCGGGAAGTTCAGGGTTGCTACGCAGAGGCAGGCAAGGGCCAACCCCCTCTGCCTGTCTCATGCCTTGGAAACCCTACGGGGTCACCGTCAGTCGGCCACAACTTGACCACAAAACAAAAGCAGTGGCCCGGATCCAAATAGGCACCGGGGTACCCACTGTTGTATATCAATTCATCTGAGGGACATCGAAATTGACACCCGATCTCATCTGTTCCGTGATTCTTTTCTGCTTTAAACTGTTATTTTGAAGTTGTTTTTAATCGTATCATATTAAGATGGATGTAAGCGGTGAAGAGGAGCTGCGGTGACTCAAGTGGTTAAGACGCTGAACTGCAGGCTATGGAAGGTCAGTAGTTCAGCGGTTCGAGACCCGAGTTCCGCATGACGGAGTGAGCTCCCGTCTCTATTTGGTGAGAAAGATGAGAAACATGATGGCTGCTTGTATCTGTGCAAGTTTCTTCACAAGGTTGAGGGATTTCCATTCTGTGTGGCTAAATGGGGTGCCTTCTATGGAGAGAGGTCGAGACGGGTCTCCCTGTTAGTCTCTTTGGACAGCGCTGGCTCTTCGGCTTTGAAACAGAGATGAGCACACACACACCCCGGAGTCGGACTCGACTGGCTTTCAAGCAAGGGAACCTTTACCTTTTTAAGCGGTCAAGTCACGGCCGATTCCGTAGGGCTTTCGAGGCCAGAGACGGGCAGAGGGGGTTTGCCATTGCCTGCCTCTGAGTAGTATCAGGGTTTCCTCCGTGGCCTCCCATCCAAGTAGCAACCAGGGCCGACCCTGCTTCGCTCCCGAGATCTGGTGAGATCGGTCTACCCTGGGCCATCCAGGTCTCAGGACTGAGAGAAACAGAGGTGGTTTGCCCTTGCCTGCCTCTGTGTAGCCGCCCTTGACTTCCTTGGCGGTCTCCCATCCGAATACTAACCAGGGTCTGCTTAGCTTCCAAGATCTGACAAGACTTGCCCTAGCCTGAGCTACTCAGGTCAGGACTCTTTTTACCTGCCAAGTAGCCAGAAATCGGTGGGAAAATCCATTTCATTCCCTATCTTCATTCATTCTTATCCTGTTCTTCCTGTTCTTCTTCAACAGATCGACCAGAGTTCTAGGGGAATCCCAGACCATCACACTGATACAACCCAAGGCTTCCTTGGCGGCAGGGGTCATTTCGTAGAAAAAGAGGTGCAGGAGCTCATTAGCATGACTTATTTGCATATGCCACACCCCCTGACATCACCGGGAGTGTGTCAGAAGGCAACATCCACTGCAATTTACCTGGCTGCTTCTTGCTCCTGGTGGCCCGGGGCTGCTGGGAGCAGGGGGCGGGGCTTCCTGCATGTGCCCGCCCCTGGGCTCTTTACTGCTGGAGCTCCGCTCCTGTGCGCTCCTGCAGGAAATGACCCCTGATGTTAAGTCTTCTGTATTTGGTGAGAAAGATGAGAAACATGATGGCTGCTTGTATCTGTGCAAGTTTCTTCACAAGGTTGAGGGATTTCCATTCTGTGTGGCTAAATGGGGTGCCTTCTATGGAGAGAGGTCGAGACGGGTCTCCCTGTTAGTCGTCTGTAGCAGGAGAAAAGAGCAAGAGTCCAGGAGCACCTGAAGTCACGGCTCCCTTCTTCTGATACCTTTTTCATTCCCAGTCCCTTTGGCATAACGTTAAATCCCATTCCGACTGACATGGTTCCCTTCCCTCCCAGAAGCTGGACTGCAGACTTACTTGGATCACTGACAGTGCTGCCTTCATTGGAGTGACACCCTCCTCTAAGTCTATTGAAGTCAGTGGTTCTGCGAAGGGTGTTAAATCAGCTTAGGGTGGTACTTGAGTCGCTGGACACCCCACAACTGCATCGAGAGCCTTCCTCTCCAGAACAGAGTAACACTCCTGAGGATGCGCTCCTACACTCAGTGTCATGGAGCGTGACCCTAAGCAACAAGGCATGTACACACACACACGAAATGCACAAGCATTTTGTAGCACCTTGCTCCTGTGCATTTTCTGATTTTTCCTTTTGAAAGAAAAGAAGCAGGTTTGCTCCATCATGGATCACTGCCTTGATGTGGTTCGATGACACTGTGGGCTATGCCGTGGAGGGCTACCCAGGACAGACAGGCCACAGCAGAGAACTCAGACCAAGCGTGATCCACTGGAGGAAAGGGCAACCCACTCCAGTTATCTTTGCCAAGAAAAGAAGAAGAAGAAGAGATTGGATTTATACCCCGCCCTTAACTACCCAAAGGTATCTTACAAACTCCCTTCCCTTCCCCTCCCCACAACAGACACCCTGTGAGGTAGGCGGGGCTGAGAGAGCTCTTGACAGAAACTGCTCTTTTTCAAGGACAGCTCTTATCAGAACTACGGCTTGCCCAAGGTCATCCAGGCAGGTGCAAGTGGAGGAGTGGGGAATCAAACCCGGTTCTCCCAGATTAGAGTCCGCGCACTTAACCACTACACCAAACCCCATGGACGGTAACAATAGGCTAAAAGATATGACCCCGGAAGATGAGCCCCTCAGGTCGGAAGGTGTCCGATATGCTACTGGGGAAGAGCAGGGGGCAAGTCCAAGTAACCCCAGAAAGAGTGAAGCGGCTGGGCCAAAGCCGAAAGGAGGCTCAGCTGTGGATGTGTCTGATGGTGAAAGGGAAGTCCGATGCTGCAAAGAACAGTACTGCAGAGGAACCTGGAACGTAAGATCTACCGCCGATGAGAGGAGGGGCTCGCGTGATGTGGTCCATGGGGTCGCAAAGAGTCGGACTCGACTGTGCGACTGAACAACAACAAGGAGGTCTGGTCATGGTCGGTACTTGGATGGGAGACCACCCGGGAAGTCCAGGGTTGCTACGCAGAGGCAGGCAAGGGTCAACCACCTCTGCCTGTCTCATGCCTTGGAAACCTTACGGGGTCACCGTAAGTCGGCCGCAACTTGACCACAAAACAAAAGCAGTGGCCCGGATCCAAATAGGCATCGGGGTACCCACTGTTGTATCTCCATTCATCTGAGTGACGTCGAAATTGACACCCGATCTCACCTGTTCCGTGATTCTCTGCTTTAAACTGTTATTTTGAAGTTGTTTTCAAGGGCTCTTTTTGTAGCAGGTACTCATTTGCATATTAAGCGACACACCCCTAATGTAGCCAATCATCCAAGAGCTTACAGTAGCCCCTGTAAGAAGAGCTCTGTAAGCTCTTGGAGGATTGGCTACATTAGGGGTGTGTGGCCTAATATGCAAAGGAGTTCCTGCTACAAAAAGAGCCCGTATTAAGATTGAAGTAAGCGGTCAAGTCACGGCCGATTCCGTAGGGCTTTCGAGGCAAGAGACGGGCAGAGGGCGTTTGCCCTGGCCTGCCTCTGTGTAACCGCCCTTGACTTCCTTGGTGGTCGCCCGTCCGAATACTAACCAGGGTCTGCTTAGCTTCCAAGATCTGACAAGACTTGCCCTAGCCTGAGCTATCCGGGTCAGGACTCTTTCTAGCTGCCAAGTAGCCAGAAATCGGTGGGAGAATCCATTTCATTCCCTATCTTCATTCATTTTTATCCTGTTCTTCCTGTTCTTCTTCAACAGATTGACCAGAGTTCTAGGGGAATCCCAGACCATCACGCTGATACAGCCCAAGGCTTCCTCGGCGGCAGGGGTCATTTCGTAGAAAAAGAGGTGCAGGAGCTCATTCGCATAACCCCCTAGCATAACTTATTTGCATATGCCACACCCCCTGACATCACCAGAAGTGCGTTAGAAGGCAACACCCACTGCTCAGGCTCCACTGGACTGTTTTAGATTGCTAGCTATTTGGGGGGGGGGGGAAGGAGCAGAGCGGCCCT
>NW_015175427.1:47275-48010 GCF_001447785.1 Gekko japonicus
CAGAGGAGGGAGAGCTTGTACCTGAATAAAACTTGGTCTTAAAGATTCCACTGGAATGTTTTGGACGGGGGGGGGCTCTGCAACTTACCTGGCTGCTTCTTGCTCTGATTGAGGGCTGCTGGGAGCAGGGGGTGGGGCTTGTTACATTTGCCCACCTCCTGGGCTCTTTACTGCCGGAGCTCCGCTCCTGTGTGCTCCTGCAGGAAATGACCCCTGCTTGGCGGTCTCCCATCCAAGTACCCACCAGGGCCGACTCTGCTTAGCTTCCGAGATCCAATGAGATCGGGCTAGCCGGGGCCGTCTAGGAAAGGGCAGAATGTCAGTGAATTACAATAAAAATGACCTTCATTCTAACTGCTAAAGAGTCTCCGCCGTCCCCGATAGCTATTGCTTTGTCAGCTCACGGCACCAGTTACATTCCGACCCATCATAAAGAGGTTGGGAGGGTTTGCTATATCAGTCCGAGGTGCGTTATCTTTTCTTTTATTGGAGATGTTATCTAGAGCGAGTTTATGGCTGCGTAATGACTGAGGGGGAGGATCGTAGCGCAGTGCTTGGTGGTACCGGGTGGAAGGCAGCCTCAGCATGGGTTCTGTAAGGGGAAGATCTTGTCTCACTAACCTGCTAGTGTTCTTTGAGGGGGTGAACAAACATGTGGACAAGGGGGATCCAATAGATATTGTTTACCTTGACTTCCAGAAAGCTTTTGATAAAGTTCCTCATCAAAGGCTCCTA
>NW_015175427.1:48900-52684 GCF_001447785.1 Gekko japonicus
ACTGGTGGACCTCCTGATGGCACTGGTATTTCTGGCCACTGTGTGACACAGAGTGTTGGACTGGATGGGCCTTTGACCTGATCCAACATTGGCGTCTCTTATGTTCTTATGTTTGATTCCTTCTGCTGCATGGGCTTGCAAAGAGTCGCATCGCTGCCAAGTCACAGTCCCCGCTGTTCCCTGAAGGGAGGGATTCCGCCGTCTGCTGAGAGAGATGCTACTTAAGGGCCTTGTTGAATAGACAGTGTTGAAGGGTGCTCTCAGCGTTGAACACATGAAGCTGCCTTATACCGAGTTAGACCATCAGTCTGTCAAGGTCAGGAGAGATGCTACTCAAGGGCCTTGTCGACTAGACAGTGTTGAAGGGTGCTCTCAGCGTTGAACACATGAAGCTGCCTTATACCGAGTTAGACCATCCATCTGTCAAGGTCAGGACTGTCTACTCGGACTGGCAGCAGCTCTCCAGGGTCTCAGGCAGAGGTCTTTCCCATCACCTACGGCCTGATCCTTTTTTAAGTGGAGATGCCGGGGATTGAATTTGGGACCTTCTGCATGCCAAGCTGATGCTCTACCTCTGAGCCAGGGCACCTCCTAAAGTCAGTATTGTCTACTCGGACTGGCAGCAGCTCTCCAGGGTCTCAGGCAGAAGTCTTTCCCATCACCTACTACCTGTTCCTTTTTTAAGTGGAGATGCCGGGGATTGAACCTGAAACCTTCTGCGTGCCAAGCAGATACTCAGGCAACATAGAGTTTCTTGGAACCTACTACAGTCCTAATCCAATACCTTAATAACCACTCCTCCGCTCTGGCTTTTCGTTGTCTTGTTGCCTGCTTTTCACAGTTGCTCAGGAAAGAGAGATTCTCTTTCCTTACGGGATTCTTAGGTTTCCCTGGTTAATTGTGCGTGTCTTTTGCCTTCTCCCTTTCTCCAGCTTGATCCTCGACGGGGCTCCCCTCATAGCCGTACACAAAGCTCGATATTATAAGAGGAAAGACGGTCTCGCTCTCGGCCCCGGGCCGTTTGTTACTGGACTGGAATATGCCACCGACACCCAGGCTACCGTGGTGGGGAAACCGGAGCGGACGTTCTTCTTGGAAGCCTTGCGCGGTACCAGCTGTGCGCCGGAGGAAGCAGTCATGATTGGCGATGTAAGTCTCCCGATACTTGACCCACCGGAAGATCCCGCCCCCCGTGTGACAAGGAAGCATCACAAACAAAGCCCGGCTAACTGTTGTGTTCTTGTTCTGCCTTGCAGGACTGCAGGGACGACGTTGGCGGTGCGCAGAATGCCGACATGCTGGGTATACTGGTCAAGACTGGTAAGGACGAGGCGGGATTTGTAAGAAAACAAAATTCACGTCCGGATATCGGACAGAAGTGAGCTTTGACTCAAAAGAACCTAAGGACCTAAGAGAAGCCAATGTTGGATCAGGCCAATAGCCTGTCTAAGCTAAAGAGACCCTGTCACAAATGGCCAGCTTGTACAGCATCATGTGTGTGGGAGTATGAGGGCAATGTCCCTACAAGGGAGACATGTGTCTCCATGGAAGGCCATGTAGAGAGAGGGAGAGGACAGAGGGGGGGGAAAGAGAGAACATAAGAGAAGCCAATGTTGGATCAGGCCAATGGCCCATCCAGTCCAACACTCTGTATCACACAGTGGCCAGAAATACCAGGTGGTCCAGCAGTGGGGCCAGGACACTAGAAGCCCTCCCACTGTTTCCCCCCCCCCAAGCACCAAGAATACAGAGCATCCCTTGTCCCAGACTGAGAGTTCCTGTCTATACCTTGTGGCTAATAGCCACTGATGGACCTCTGCTCCATATAAGAACATAAGAGAAGCCAATATTGGATCAGGCCAATGGCCCATCCAGTCCAACACTCTGTCACACAGTGGCCAAAAATACCAGGTGCCATCAGGAGGTCCAGCAGTAAGCCCTCCCACTGTTGCCCCCCCCCCCAAGCACCAAGAATAGAGAGCATCCCTTGCCCCAGACTGAGAGTTTCCATCTATACCTTGTGGCTAACAGCCACTGATGGACCTCTGCCCCATATGTTTATCCAATTCCCTCTTGAAACTGTCCATGCTTGTGGCCACCACCACCACCTCCTGTGGCAATGAATTCCATGTGTTCATCACTTTTAGAGTGAATAAAAGCTTATACCTTGGGAAAATGTATTGACCCCTGAGGTGAGACTGGACTCAAGCTTTGGTTTGCTGCTAGGTAGGAACACAGCGACCCACCTGAAACTGTCTTCCTAGGGTGTATATGACTGGTGACCAGTGCTCCCTCTAAGCTGAGTTAGTGTGAGCTAGCTCACAGTTTTTTTAGCCTGTGGCTCACAGATTTTTGTCTTAGCTCAGGAAGGGTGGCCCCAGAGCAAACTGATTTATGCAGCAGCCAAATTGCTCGTTCACAGCTTTAATGCCAGTTGTGCACAAAATAGGATTTTTGCTCACAAGACTCCACAGCTTAGAGGGAGCATTACTGGTTACCAGTGTTCCCTCTAAGCTGAGTTCGTGTGAGCTAGCTCCATATACCAAGGCAGTATATTTCAGAATAACAGATGCTGTAGACAAAAAGAAGGCGACTCAGATTCTTATATTCCCTCTGAGCACCAATCGCTCGCTCACAACTTCAATGCCAGCAGCTCACAAAGTGGAATTTTTGCCCACAGGACTCCACAGCTTAGAGGGAGCGTTGCTGGTCACTAGGATGTAGTGGGGATCTGAACCCAGGTTCTGCCCAGATCCCAGTCCAGCACTCTAAGCACTGCCCCACATTGGCTGTCTTGGGGCATTGTGCTCGACTCAGATTCTTATATTCCCTCTGAGCACCTTATACTAAGAACCAGGTGAACATAACCATGACCACCCTCTAGCTGGAAAACTTCCAACAGCCACTGAATTGAAAACAAATCGGCCAGTATCATCATGCCCCTGTATAAATCAATGGTGCGACCTCATTTGGAGTACTGTGTACAGTTCTGGTCACCACACCTCAAAAAGGATATTATAGCACTGGGAAAAGTGCAGAAAAAGGCAACTCGAATGATAAAAGGGTTGGAACACTTTCCCTATGAAGGAAGGTTGAAGTGCTTGGAGAAACAACGGCTGAGGGGTGACATGATCGAGGTTTATAAGATTATGCACGGGGTAGAGCAGGTTGAGAAAGAAGTACTTTTCTCCCTTTCTCACAAGACAAGAACTCATGGGCACTCAATGAAATTGCTGAGCGGTCGGGTTAGAACGGATAAAAGGAAGTCCTTCTTCACCCAAAGAGTGATTAGCACATGGAATTCACTGCCACAGGAGGTGGTGGCAGCTACAAGCATGGACAGCTTCAAGAGGGAATTGGATCCATCAGTGGCTATTAGCCACAAGGTATAGATACGAACTCTCAGGCTGGGGCAGGTGATGCTCTGTATTCTTGGTGCTTTGGGGGGGGCAACAGTGGGAGGGCTCCTAGTGTCCTGGCCCCACTGGTGGACCTCCTAATTGCACCCGGTATTTTTGGCCACTGTGTGACAGAGTGTTGGACTGGATGGGCCATTGGCCTGATCCAACATTGGCTTCTCATGTTCTTAGGAACTCTCGGTCTGGGGCAAGGGATGCTCTGTCTTCTTGGAGCTTGGGGGGGGGGGCAACAGTGGGAGGGGCTTCTAGTGTCCTGGCCCCACTGCTGGACCTCCTGATGGCACCTGGTATTTTTGGCCACTGTGCGACAGAGTGTTGGACTGGATGGGCCATTGGCCTGATCCAGCATTGGCTTCTCTTATGTT
>NW_015175427.1:53015-53140 GCF_001447785.1 Gekko japonicus
CTTTACAGGGAATGCCACATACAGGGGGATTTCGAACCTGCAGTTCCTCTGCCTGAAGTCTGCAGGGGTTTTCTCTGTCATCAGACCACATATTCACGCAGTGGCTGAACACATAGTTCACAGAC
>NW_015175427.1:54578-57199 GCF_001447785.1 Gekko japonicus
TCCTGGCCCCACTGCTGGACCTACTGAGGGCACCTGGTATTTCTGGCCACTGTGTGACACAGAGTGTTGGACTGGACGGGCCATTGGCATGATCCAACATTGGCTTCTCATGTTCTTAGGAACTCTCGGTCTGGGGCAAGGGATGCTCTGTCTTCTTGGAGCTTGGGGGGGGCAACAGTGGGAGGGCTCCTAGTGTCCTGGCCCCACTGCTGGACCTCCTGATGGTACCTCGTATTTTCAGCCACTGTGTGACACAGAGTGTTGGACTGGACGGGCCATTGGCCTGATCCAACATTGGCTTCTCTTACGTTCTTACGGTCTTACTTTGCTCTGAAGAGTAACCTTTGCTTTCCGCTTCTGTTGTAGGCAAATACCGCCCAGGCGATGAAGGCAAGATTAAGCCTCCCCCCTACTTGACCTGTGAGAGCTTCCCCCAGGCTGTAGACCACATCCTCCACCATCTCCTGTGAGGACATCTAACGAGTTTGGAACGCCACCGTCCAGCCGCCGCACCTCAAAGTGTCCGGCATCCTCATTCTTTGAGCCAAGCTTTGAGCCAAGTTCTCTGGCGTAGCTCCAGCAGGACTGTACCAGACTGGTTGTGTGTGTGGGGGTGTGTGTGTGTGATTGTATATTTGAATGCTTCCTACATAAAACAAGTCCCTGCACTTGGAAGAGCAGCATTATAAGCAAAGCGGGTTTTACCGTAGTGCCAGTCCTCTCTTTACAGGGAATGCCACATACAGGGGGATTTCGAACCTGCAGTTCCTCTGCCTGAAGTCTGCAGGGGTTTTGTCCACCATCAGACCACATATTCATGCAGTGGCTGAACACACAGTTCACACAGACGCCGCACATTTAGTGGGAAAGGAGATGAAATGGAGCCTGAATCCGAAGATGCTCCACATGTTATTTGAGACAGGGCAAGAAGGTTCTTCTCGCGCCTCCCACCTGTTTGAACCACACGGGATTGGCAGGTTTGGGGCAGTCTTCCAGAGGAGGGTAAAGAGACAGAAGTGTGCATCTTTTAACATGAGAATGAAAAGGGAACGTCTGTAGCCGGGTTCCAAGGTCTTATGCATATGGACCAAAATGCAATAAAAGGCTGAGAAAGGCACCTTTGTCTGGGCTTTCAAATTGGCGCAAGGCTCCGTGTGGCTTGGCTTTTCGAAAATGCGTTCTCGGCAGCTTTCTAGTCCCAAGGCAAAAAGGAAAGGCGGTCTCAGCTTTTCCACAGGGGGCATAAAGGAGAGCCCTGCAATCGGACCAAAGATCTCTCCAGCCAGCATCCGGTTTCTAACAGTGGCCGTCCGAAGGTTTCTTGATCAGGTCAAGAAGGCGCACCCACTGCTTCCCCCTTCCCCAAAGCAAAGAGGGTTCAGAGCTGCTCTGCCCATAACCATGGAAGTTCTACTTAGTGATCAGGGCTAATATCTATGGATAGAAGAATGAGATTCGAGTCCAGTCATACCTCAAAGGCCAACAAAATTTCCAGGGTATACGTTTCTGAGATACTGACAACAGGAGTATTTCTCAAAAGCTTGTACCCTGGAAATCTTGTTGGTCTTTAAGTTGTGCTGGATTTGAATCCTGCTCTTCTACCGCAGACCAACAAGGCCAGCCACCTGAAGCGACTGACAAAGTTACCTCCCGCGGATTTGTCCAGGTGCCTTATGAAACAAAAGAAGTTGTGGGACGTGGTAGGATCTCAAAGGCGATCAAGTGAGCTCTCCAGTTAGGAGAGCCAGTCTGGTGTAGCGGTGAGGGGCGCGGACTCTCATCTGGGAGAACCGGGTTCGATTCCCCGCTCCTCTGCGTGCAGCTGCTGGTGTGACCTTGGGTCAGTCACAAGTTCTCTCAGAGCTGTTCTCTCAAGGGCAGTCCTCAAAAGAGCTCTCTCAGCCCCACCTTCCTCACAGGGTGCCTATTGTGGGGAAGGGAGGGGGAAGGAGATTGTAAGCCACTCTGAGACTCCTTCAGGTAGTGAAGATCGGGGTATAAATCCAATCTCCTCCTCCTCCTCCTCCTGGAATAAACTGTAGTGAAATAGATGCCACTCCTCCAGAGTAACCTACCCTGACCTGGATGGCCGAGGATAGCCCCGTCTCATCAGATCTAAGGTCAGTCCTCATTCGTACTTGGATGGGAGACCACCAAGAAAGCCTAGGGTTGCTACACAGAGGCAGGCGACGGCAACCCCCTGGTGTCCTTAAGAACATAAGAGAAGCCAATGTTGGATCAGGCCAGTGGCCCATCCAGTCCAGCACTCTGTCTCACACAGTGGCCAGAAATACCAGGTGCCATCAGGAGGTCCACCAGGGGGGCCAGGACACTAGAAGCCCTCCCACTGTTGCCCCCCCCCCCAAGCACCAAGAATAGAGAGCATCCCTTGCCTCAGACTGAGAGTTCCAGTCTATACCTTGTGGCTAATAGCCACCGATGGACCTCTGCTCCATATAAGAACCTAAGAGAAGCCAATGTTGGGTCAGGCCAATGGCCCATCCAGTCCAACACTCTGTGTCACACAGTGGCCAGAAATACCAGGTGCCACCAGGAGGTCCAGCAGTGGGGCCAGGAGACTAGAAGCCCTCCCACTGTTGCCCCCCCCAACAAGCACCAAG
>NW_015175427.1:57271-61362 GCF_001447785.1 Gekko japonicus
ATCCCTTGCCCCAGACTGAGAGTTCCAGTCTATACCTTGTGGCTAACAGCCACCGATGAACCTCTGCTCCATATAAGAACCTAAGAGAAGCCAATGTTGGGTCAGGCCAATGGCCCATCCAGTCCAACACTCTGTGTCACACAGTGGCCAGAAATACCAGGGGCCACCAGGAGGTCCAGCAGTCCTCCCTTGAAAGCCCTGTCTGGTTGCCATATGTTGGCTTCAACTGGACACCCCATTACACACTCAACCAGCAAATCTGATCCAAAGGAAGAATTTTGTTTCAGTTCCTCAATTACAACTTACTTCATGGATCTGAAAAGTGTCTGGGGATGTTACCCTAAATCAGCTGCCCTCCTTGCAGAGAATCCTAGGATGTTTCATCTGAACACTTTTGATCATTGCGAAGTATCCATTTCTAAATTTTTTGCCATCGAGTTGCAGCCAGCTTATGCGGACCCCATAGCAGAGGTCATTTCGGGGGGGATTGCGGGGGATCGCAGTTCCCCCGGGTGAGGTACGGGGGCGGGGCACATGACGAAGCCCCGCCCCCTGCTTCCGGCCCTCATTCAGCCAGGAGGAGGCAGGAGAAGAGGGAGGGTAAGTTGCTTCCTCCCTGCCTCTCCCCACCCCTGCCTGCCTGGGGCCAGGGAGGGCCTTCGCGGGGCTTCCTTGCACTCCCGCTGGCCTTGCAGGTCCACTGCCGGGCCCCTCATGGGGCCCGGCAGTGGAGCTGCAAGGCCGGTGGCGGCAGCCGGGACCGTTGGGGGCGGGGGGTGTGGCCTTATGACACACTTCCGGTGATGTCAGGGGGGGTGGCCTTACGACACACTTCCGGTGATGTCAGGGGGTGTGGCATATGCTAATGAGTTATGCTAATGAGTTCCCCTAGCTCTTTTTCTACGAAACGACCCCTGCCCCATAGCATTTCAAGGCAGACATTCAGAGGTGGCTTTCCATTGCCTGCCTCTCTGCAGCAAACTCTGGCCTTCCTTGGTGGTCTCCCATCCACGTACTAACCAGGGCTGACCCTGCTGAGCTTCTGAGATGAGGCTAGCCTGGGCCACTACTCTACACAGAGAGCGATTCAAATGTGGAATTCACTGCCAGAGGATGGAGTGATGGCCACAGGAATAAACAACTTTCAAAGGGGATTAGATAGATTCATGGAGAATAAGTTTATCGATGGCTACTAGCCATGGTGACTGAGGGGAACCTCCATGTTCAGAGGCACTAAACCTCTGAATCCCAGAGCCGGGAGACAAAATCAGGGGAAGGCCTCGGCCTCCATGCCCTGTTGCTGGCACCCCAGAGGAACTGGTTGGCCACTGTGTGAGGCAGGATGCTGGACGAGATGGACCACTGTTCTGATCTAGCAGGGCTCCTCTTATGTTCTTATGAAGGCCTCGGCCTCTATGCCCTGTTGTTGGACCTCCAGAGGACCTGGTTGGCATGATACTGGACTAGATGGACCACTGGTCTGATCCAGCAGGGCTCTTTGTATGAAGGGCTTGGTCTCTTTGGCCTGTTGTTGGCCGTCCAGAGGAACTGGTTGGCCACTGTGTGAGACAGGATGTGGGACTAGATGTACTATTGGTCTGATCCAGTGGGGCTCTTCTTATGTTGTCATGAAGGCCTCGGCCTCTATGCCCTGTTTGCTGGCCCTCCAGAGGAACTGGTTGGCCACGGTGTGAGACGGGATGCTGGGCGAGATGGACCACTGGTCTGATCCAGCTGTGCTCTTCTTATGTTCTTACCAAGGTCAGGGCAAGTATCCATGTGCTCACAGGAAATTCTGAATGTGTTCCCACCCCTGCCCACCCAGTCGATGGATGACTGTACTGACCTTTTCAAGGAATATACCTACTTAAACCAGCATCGGTCACTTTGTTTACGCCAGGTTAAGGAATTTAGAGGAATGTGGAGTGGTATGGTATAGTGTTTGGGTGTTGCGGGTGTCATCCCTTCAGTCATGAAAGGGTTAAGCTGATGTTTCTGTGAACTGGTAAACAAGTTTAGCATAGGGCCAATTAGGTGTCGAGTAGACTTTTCCCACCAGAAAGGGGAAGGTTTTATTCTTACTGAGGTGACCTTAAGATTGACTATTGGCTATTCAAAATATTGGAGATAGTACACGCTATTCTGCACATATGCAAGGGGTGGCGTTTTGGGGGGAGACTTTCAACCCTGTGTTTTTGGGGGATCACACACATACATGCACACACACGCGCGCACACACAGAAAATGGAGTAGAGCTGGAAATATGAGTTAGTTAGGTTGTTGCTGTTTTCCTTCCATGTAACCCTTCCCTGATTTTTATAGTAAACGTTTCCTTAGAAGCCAAACACACACGTCTGATGATTATTCCGCTATGCTTTATTCGCTCTGCTAAATATCCAACATATAGCCTGATCTCGTCAGATCTTGGACGCTAAGAAGAAGAGATTGGGTTTATACCCCACCCTTCTCTCGGAGTCTCAGAGTCGCTTACAATCTCCCTTCCCTTCCCCTCCCCACAACAGACACCCTGTCAGGTAGGTGGGGCTGAGAGAGCTCTTTCAAGGACTGCTCTTGAGAGAACAGCTCTGAGAGAACTGTGACTGGCCCAAGGTCACCCAGCAGCTGCATGTGGAGGAGTGGGGAATCGAACCCGGTTCTCCCAGATTAGAGTCCACGTTCTTAACCACTACACCAAACTGGTTCTAGGATTGGTTCTAGGACGGAGGACTCCAAAAGAAGACTGCAGAGGAAGGCAATGGTAGAACTCCTCTGCTTCTTGCTTGCCTTGGAAGCCCCTTGCTGGGGTCGCCATAGGTCAGTTGCAACTTGAGGGCACTTACATACATAGGGGGTGGCCAGTCTTTTTACTAGAGTGAACTCCACTGGTGTGATTCCTCCTGAATGGCATTCTAGTATAATTTCCCCAATCCATAAAGCTGGAGATAAGGGCAGTCCTAAGGACTTAGGGCCGCGGTGGCTTAGAGGTTAAGACGCTGAGCTGCAGACTGGAAGGTCGTTCGTTCGGCAGTTCGAGACCCGAGTGTGCCGCATGACGGAGTGAGCTCCCGTCTCTAGTTCCAGCTCCTGCCAACCTAGCAGTTCGAAAGCAAGAAATTGCAAGTAGATAAATAGGTACCACTTCAGTGGGAAGGTAACAGCGTTCCGTGCGCCTTGGTGTTCAGTCATGCCGGCCACATGACCACGGAAATGTCTTTGGACAGCGCTGGCTCTTTGGCTTTGAAACGGAGATGAGCACCACAATCCTAGAGTCGGATTCGACTGGCTTTCAAACAAGGGAAACCTTTACCTTTTTAAAAAGAACTTTCAACTCATCAGTTTGTCGTCAGTTGTAGGTAAGGTCTGTTGAGCAGACTTCAGTCTTGGATGACTGGTTCTAAGATCTTTGGCCCAGAACACATGGGATTTCGTAAGGGACATAGTATGCCCCAGGGTGCTTTTTTTTTTCTGGGTAAAGAGGTGTCCAAAACTCTCAAAAGGGAAATGAAATCTTCAATCTGTATACTGAAAACTCATGCACTTTTAAACGTTTTAAAAAGAATTTTGTCGAAGAGTTTCCAGAACTCCGTTCCAGCACATTCCCCCGAAAGAAAGCCCTGGTACACTCTATCACTGTCATGCGTTATCTCACTTTCAGCACACGTAGGGGTTTGTGTCCTTGGCTCTGCGGTAGAGCAGCTGCTTTGCAATGCAGAAAGCTCCGAGTTCAATCCTTGGCATCTCCAGTTAAATGCATCAGATAGAGGCAGTGCTGACCTTGATAGACCAGTGGTCTGACTCAAAAGAAGGGACGTTTCGTGGCTTTTGGTGCACTGGTTATGTGCGCGGACTCTAATCTGGGAGAACCGGGTTTGATTCCCCACTCCTCCACTTGCACCTGGTTGGATGACCTTGGGCAAGACGTAGTTCTGATAAGAGCTGTCCTTGAAAAAGAGCAGTTTCTGTCAGAGCTCTCTCAGCCCCACCTACCTCACAGGGGTGGGGAAGGGAAAGGAGTTTGTAAGCCGCTCTGAGACTCCGAGTGAAGGTCAGGTTATAAATCCAATCTCCTCCTCCTCCTCCTTCACAGCTCA
>NW_015175427.1:61530-61744 GCF_001447785.1 Gekko japonicus
CAGATATAGAAGAAGCAAAAGAGATTGGATGTATACCCCGCCCTTCACTACACAGAGGAGTCTCAGAGCAGCTTACAAGCTCCCCCCCCACACAACAGACACCCTGTGAGGGAGGTGGGGCTGAGAGAACTCTTGACAGAAACTGCTCTTTTTCAAGAACAGCTCTTATCAGAACTACGGCTTGCCCAAGGTCATCCAGCCAGGTGCAAGTGGA
>NW_015175427.1:62346-65224 GCF_001447785.1 Gekko japonicus
AGGTGTCCCCTCCTGGTTTCCTAACACAGAGGGGGAACATCCGTGGGTAACCATAGGGACAAATCCCCCACGTTAATGCCCTGTCCTTAGTGTAAACGTTAATAGCACCAGAATGAGGTAAGTTTTGTAATGACAGTAAATGGCTTTTTTTTTTTTCTGGGCTTTTTGCAAAACCGTAAGAATAGAAACCCTTTACGGTTATTTTACGGTGCTCCCGAGTATTAAACTATTAGGTTGCATTTGGTGCGTCGGCTTTATTGAAAGAGCGGGTTCGCTAACGAACGACGGCTCTCTTTCTGGGAAGGGAAAGGATTATAAAGTGGCCGAACTGAGCTACGCGGGAATTCGGCACGCAGATCCGAAATTGTCTCGCAAACAAAGACGACGCTCCAGCCAAAGCTAAGCACTTTTCTTTCCCAGGAAGCATTAAGCACAAGCTTAAAGCTGGACTATTGAATGAGGAAGTACTCGGCGGTGCTTAATTTTGTCCGAACGCTTCAAAATACAGAATGCAGATTTTAAAAAAGGAAAATGTTTGGATGCTGTTTTAGCCATACCGACTCAGCTTTAGGAAAACATTAGTTGGATTAGCCTAAAGTTTAGGGCCCCTGAGATGGGTAGCCTAGGCTATCCCAAACTCGTCAGATCTCAGATTCAAGGTCAGCTCTGGTTGGTTCTTGGATGGGAGACCGCCAAGGAATACCAGGGTTGCTACACAGAGGCAAGCCATGGCAAACCACCTCTGCTAATCTCTTGCCTTGAAAACGCTCTGTGGTCGCCATAAAACCAGAATGTGATCCCTGAATGTGATTTCTGACACTCTCTCATTGATGTATATTGACAGCTGTCACTGTGCCTTCAAAAGTTTAATCATAATAGATCCAGATTTTGGGATGTAACCTAGAATCTTTTGATTAGAGAAACGTATAGCAGAAGATATATTTTATATCTGCATTTCTGTGTATGAGAAGCCTCCGTAGAAGGAATTAGGATGCAAATAAGAATGGAATGCTATTTAGGAGTTCTTAAGGTATAGATAGGAACTCTCGGTCTGGGGCAAGTGATGCTCTGTATCCTTGGTGCTTGGCGTGGGGGCAACAGTGGGGGGGCTTCTAGTGTCCTGGCCCCACTGCTGGACCTCCTGATGGCACCTGGTATTTCTGGCCACTGTGTGACACAGAGTGTTGGACTGGATGGGCCGGTGGGCCATTGGCCTGAACCAACACTGGCTTCTCTTATGTTCTTATGAGAAGTGCCATCAAGTAGCAGCTGACTTATGGCAACCCTGTTGGGTTTTCAAGGCACGAGATGCTCAGGAGTGGGTTGCCCTTGCCTGCCCCTGCGTCACGACCCTGAACTTCCTTGGTTGGTCTCCCATCCAAGAGCTAACCAGGGCCGGCCCTGCTTAGCTTCCGAGATCTGTCGAGATCCGGCCAGCCTGGGCCATCCGCAGGGGCTTGGAACCAATGTTCCCTCTAAACTGAGTCAGTGTGAGCTACCTCACCGTTTTTTTGGCCTCCGGCTCACACATTTTTATCTCAGCTCAGGAAGGGACGGCTCCAGAGCCGACTAATGTATGCAGCGGCCAAATCGCTCGCTCGCGACTTTCATGCCCAGTAGCTCGCATAGTGGAATTTTTGCTCACAGGACTCCACGGCTTAGAGGGAGCACTGCTTGGAACTGGACTGGAGCAATATGGGATGGAGGGGCACTTAACCCCTTCTGTTGAGAATTGAGACTGATCTTTGCTTTTTATGGATTTATCTTTGCTGACACACACACCACATGGACTGTGCACACATATACACCCTTAGGCTCAAAGGAAGCTGCTTGAATCACCTGTTGTGACTGATACACATAGAAGGTGCCTGCCTGCATTTCATGTTAATGAAGCATGCAAATACACAGCTCCTAGCCTGGAGGGAAAGCACGCCATCGCCATTGTGGTTAGCAGAAACAACAGCTTAAGGACAAGCAATCCCCCATTGATGTACTGTGGGAATACACGTCCTACACCGATCTACTCTGCGCGAGCTGGCCTTTAGGGCGCGGGAGGAGAGGCAGGGGCAGCCGCCTGCAGCCTCTCCTCCGCCGTAATATGCTAATAATTTTCTGCTGTTGGGTGTGGCCTATTATGCTAATGAGTTCCTGCTGGGCTTTTTCTGCAAAAAAGTCCTGGATCACGTAACATATGGATTAGCTAATGCATGGATTTCTGATGCAGGTACAGCTTCCATTCATGCTAGGCAGAACTCTCAGTTTCCCCAGGGTTTTGGTTTGTGTGGCTGAAGCTGTAGCTGAATGGAAAATATACATGTTGCCCATTTCACTATGGATGCCCGCCTCCAGGAGACAGATCAAGACGGGGAGCTGTGTTGGTCTGTCTGTAGCAGTAGAAGACCGAGCCCTGTGAGGAAAGGCTGAGGGACCTGGGAATGTTCAGTCTGGAGGAGGGACAGGATGGCTCTCTTGAAGTATCAGAAGGGCTCTCACTGAGAGGAGGAGGGCAGGGGGCTGTTCCTGTCGGCAGGAGAGGAAAGGAGAGGACTCGCAACCATGGGTTGAACGCAACCAGTGTTAGAAATGAAGGGCGGGAAGGTCTTGCTGGATCTAAGGGAAAACTTTTTGATAGTCAGAGGTCCCTGCCACACGGCAGGAAAAAAACGGGCCAAAGTGCGGCTTTTAAAAGCCCCACCAAAATAGAGACGCCGCAGCGGGATCCCACAGATCCCCTGAGCCGCGGCCTGTTGCTCCCTGGCACGATCAGATGCCGGCAGTCGGGAGGGGGAGGCTGCCGAACTGCGCATGTCTGAGCATGCGCAGTTCAGCCAGGAGCCGGGGATGCGCCAGCAGAAAGTCGCGTCGGCGATCCCACGGC
>NW_015175427.1:65319-65515 GCF_001447785.1 Gekko japonicus
TCCCAGATGTTGCGGTGGGATCGCGCCCGTTTGCTGCGGCCCCGATCCGTCCCTTTCCCGGCCCAAAACCTCTCATGTGACCAGGGCCAGAGTTGTGCAACAGTGGATTTGGCTGCCCAGGGAGGTGGTGAGCTCCCCCCCACCCCTGGCAGTCTCTAAGCAGCAGCTGGACAAACCCTTGACATTGACAGGGATG
>NW_015175427.1:67933-68054 GCF_001447785.1 Gekko japonicus
GTTTATTCTTCAGCTCAGTTACTTCTCCGTTACGGTACAACAATCGCCAGCCAGAACCCATCAAAGTATTTACACTGGCTTGTCGATATTTAAACACTCCCGGCTAATGTAGACACACCCC
>NW_015175427.1:68501-72949 GCF_001447785.1 Gekko japonicus
GGGCGGTTCTTTCTTTCTTTCTTTCTTTCTTTCTTTCTTTCTTTCTTTCTTTCTTTCTTTCTTTCTTTCTTTCTTTCTTTCTTTCTTTCTCTCTCTCTCTCTCTCTCTCTCTTTCTCTCTTTCTCTCTTTCTCTCTTTCTCTCTTTCTTTCTCTCTCTTTTTCTCTCTCTCTCTTCCCACCTCTTCCATTCTTTCTTTCCACCTCTCTCTCTCTTAGACAAATAAATAGCATTAGAAAGGTGTTATGTATTGGGACTGAATCATCCCTGATTGAATCACCCCAGAGACTGGCTGAGCTTGGAGCACAAGAACAATAGCCTGCCAGGATTCTGAAAGTAACCAATCTAGTAGTAATGTTATGTAAATAGCCTATCACTGGGAGTGAGGTGTGTCTGGGTATGGCTATTGCATGCTATTTAACAGAGCTGAGGCTTTGGAGTCTTGTCTTGCTATTGCTGAATTCACAAATAAAGCTGAGCTGATTTGAGCCTGCTCATCCATCACAAACAAATAAATATCATTGAACCAATAAATATCATTATCAAATATCTGTTTTGCCCCTTTTGTTTTTTTATTTTTGGGCAGTCACATTTAATGTTAATAAAAAGCAAATCTGCATTATTTTTCAATAAAAACGTGTGTGGGATATTCGTTCATGCCTTACGGCTCTCAAACATCTGACGTTTATTCCATGTGGCTCTTATGTTAAGCGAGTTTGGCCACCCCTGGACTAGATGGACTGCCTTGGGTCTAATCTAGCAGGCTTCCTCTTGTGGTCTTGTGAAAGGCTTCTCCCAGCATGCCCAGAGTTACAGTAACAAGAAACATATAGATGTGAGAAAGGAATCAACACTAGTTTCTTCTCTTATTTACCTCTGCATTGAAATCCTCTTTTTGGCTCTGTTGAACCTCATCCCCCCCCCACCCCCAAAACTATTCTCAGTCTTCCAGACACTGCACCCAAACGGCTATTATTTTCTCAGGTGACAACTGAGCATCACCTCTGCTCTCTGCTTCTCAATATTTCTCTTCTGGCTCACGGAGCCGGTGCAAATGTTATGAAGATTAATCTGGGCTTGCTAGAACAAACACAGCGTGTGCGCTGGACTTACACACACCGACAGCTATTAAGGGGAAAGACATTTCCCCGCCATTGCTGAGGGAGCCGACCAGAACAACGGAATTATCTTCTTGTCCCGCCATTCGCCAGTCCCCGAAGGTGGCGATTACCAAACTAAACCATTCAAGACTCGCAACATCTCAGGTTAGAAATCACCCTACCGATAAAATGTGAGTACTAGGAAAGATAGGATGAAGGTACGGCACACTGCCAGATATTTATTGACAGGTACTAATCCCTATGGACACATTGAGTTGATTCTTTACTATGGTACGTTGAACCTGTTTTATACTGATGCAGTCCATTGGTCCATCTAGCCCAGGATGGTTTGTTTTTGATATAGTGGTTCTCTCAGATCCTGGCAGACATCTTTCCTAAGACAGCTACATTTGAGTATAGTAGTGAGAGCAACAAGATTTCCAGAGTTTGAGCTTTCAAGAGTCAAAGCAAGCCAGCGTGGAGTAGTGGATAAGAGCAGCGGACTCTAATCTGAAGAACTGAGTTTGATTCCCTCCTTCTCCACCACATGAAGCCTGCTGGGTGAACACAAGAACATAAGAGACGCCAATGTTGGATCAGGCCAAAGGCCCATCCAGTCCAACACTCTGTATCACACATTGGCCAGAAATACCAGGTGCCACCAGGAGGTCCACCAGTGGGGCCAGGACATTAGAAGCCCTCCCACTATTGACCCCCCCCAAGCACCAAGATGACAGAGCATCACTTGCCCCAAGGTCCCTATCTATACCTTGTGGCTAATAGCCACTGATGGACCTCTGCTCCATATGCCTATCTAATTCCCTTTTGAAGCCGTCCACGGGGCAAAGGGAGGCGCGACCACGGCGCAGCTCTTGTGTGAAATCGGTCCAAATGGCTAGCATACAATTTCCCGATAGAGGATAAAAAGCTAATTGGCCTGTAATTAGATGGAAGCTGGGTGTGTGTGTGTCTCCTTTTTTCATAGAATCATAGAGTTGGAAGAGGCCATACAGGCCATCTAGTCCAACCCCCTGCCCAATGCAGGACCAGCCTCAAGCATCTCTGACAAATATTCGTACAACCTCTTCTCGAAAGCTGTCAGTGAAGGGGAGCTTTTATAAATGGGGATTATTATAGCAGCCTTCCACTCATCAGGTATCACTCTGGACTTATATATAAGTGTAAATAGGGTTACTAAAAAGGGGGCTCACCACCAGGGAGCGGCTTTGACAGCATCAGAAGGAAAGGCGTCAGAGACAGGAGCTTTACCCAGCTTAATTGACAGAATCAGAGATTCAACCTCCTCAAGCCACTGGATGCAAAACCTGGATGCAGACCAACATGGCTACCCACCGAAATCTCTTCTTCTTCTTCTTCTTCTTCTTCTTCTTCTTCTTCTTCTTCTTCTTCTTCTTCTTCTTCTTCTTCTTCTTCTTCTTCTTCTTCTTCTTCTTCTTCTGCTTCTGCTTCTTCTGCTTCTTCTGCTTCTTCTGCTTCTGCTTCTGCTTCTGCTTCTTCTTCTGCTTCTGCTTCTTCTGCTTCTTCTGCTTCTTCCGCTTCTTCTTCCGCTTCTGCTGCTGCAAAGCTTTCTTTCTCAGATACCAAACGGAACTCTTGAGCGCTTCTACCCTGAAAATCTTATTGGTCTCTAAGGGGCTACTAGATTCTAATCTAGCTGCTCTCCTGTGGACCAACACAGTAAACCTCTGAAACTTTCCTAAAACTGAGACACCAGATCCTCCAACTTGGGATGCTACCTGGGAGTTTCTGCACGTGTTCATAACAGATAGCAATATCCTCTAAAGTGTTTGAAGTATGCATACAATATATGCTCTGGCTTTCAGACGGTATCATCCATGCGCAAGGTCTGCACCACCATGGAGGGTCTAGTATGAATTGTCCCATAGCACTAGTCTGTGAGTTGGATCTAGCACAAAACTTTCTGGTTGCTCTAGAGCAGGGGTGGCCAAACTGTGGCTCGAGAGCCACATGCGGCTCTTTCACACATGTTATGCGGCTCCCGGCAGGGGGGCTGGGGAAGTGAAGGGGAGGCATGCCTCCCTGATTGGTCTTCCCTTCCCCATCCGGTGTTTCCCTCCCTGGGTAGGCTTGAGGTGGGGGGGAGCAGAGAAAGAGGGCAACTTTAACTTTAAATGCGTTCTCAAAGCCTCCCCCCCCCCGGCTGGCTTGGAGGAGGCATTTGTCTCTTTCAATCCCTTCTCCAAGCCAAGTCAGCTGGCGTGGGGGGCTTGGAGGATGCATTTAAATTTAAAGTTGCTTTCTTTCTACCTCTTCAATAAAAACATGTGTGTTCATGTCCTGTGGCTAAGGGAAGGGGATTGTATGCCGCTTTGAGAGTTCTTAGTGGAGAGAAGAACAGGGTATAAAAAACCCAACGGATCTTCTTCTGAAGAAATGTGCATCTGAAGAAGTATGGCAGTGCACATGCACATGAGAGCTTAAACTGAGAATTAAATTTTGTTGGTCTTAAAGGTGCCACTGGATTCACAGAATACCTCTGGGTACGGAATCAAAAGTTCCCTTTAGGTCTAAAAAGGCAGCATATAACTTAGGCCCCCTCCGTTTCCTATTTGATTGTCGAAGAATAGATTTTTTTGAATTATGGTGCTGGAGAAGACTCTTGAGAGTCCCTTGGACTGCAAGGAGATCAAATCAGTCAATCCTAAAAGAAATCAATCCTGACTGTTCCCTGGAAGGCCAGATACTGAAGCTGAAGCTCCAATACTTTGGCCACCAAATGAGAAGGGAGCACTCACTGGAGAAGACCCTGATGCTGGGAAAGACTGAAGGTCAAAGAAGACGGGGACAGCAAAGGATGAGATGGTTAGACAGTATTATTGAGGCAACGAGCATGAAATTAAGCAAACTTCGGAGCACGACGGAAGACAGGAGGGCCTGGCGTGATGTGGTCCATGGGGTCGCAAAGAGTCGAAGTCGACTGTGCGACTGAACAGCAACAACCTTTCCTATATTTATTTATAAGATGGTTTAGGATGACACAATGATCTAAGATGGACTTACCCTGGCAGAAACCGATCTGCTCTAACCCCAGGATTTGCTGATCTGATATCCAGGCTTTAAGTTTACTAGCCAAAACCAATTTCACACAAGAGCTGCACCGTGGTCGCGCCTCCCTTTGCCCCGCTTCTATCGGTCAGTTTCCCACTCGAAGCTGCGTGGCCGCATTTTGACCCACGGCTTCGCCCGATTTCCCCCACAGTTTCGTGATCCTCAAAAAACAGGATCACGAAACCGCGGGGAAAATCGGGCGAAGCGGCGGGTCAAAATGTGGCTGCGCGGCTTTAAGTGGGAAATTGACCAATGGAAG
>NW_015175427.1:74315-78036 GCF_001447785.1 Gekko japonicus
GTCCCTGGCCGTCATTAAGCAGCAGCTGGACAAATACTTGCCAGGGACAGGGGTCATTTCCCGCAGGAGTGCACAGGAGCGGAGCTCCGGCAGTAAAGAGCCCAGGGGGCGGGCACATGCAACAAGCCCCACCCCCTGCTCCCAGAAGCCCTCAGTCAGAGCAAGAAGCAGCCAGGTAAGTTGCAGAGCTCCCCACAGCCCCCCCAGTCCAAAAAAGTCCAGTGGCAACTTTACGACCAAGTTTTATTCAGGTACAAGCTCTCCCTCCTCTGCTAGGACAGATCTGCACGTCCATCCCCCCCCCCCCAATAGCTAGCAATCCAAAACAGTCCAGTGGAGCCTGAGCGGGGGGTGTTGCCATCTGACACATGTCTGGTGATGTCAGGGGGTGTGGCATATGCAAATAAGTTATGCTAATGAGTTATGCTAATAAGCTCCTGCACCTCTTTTTCTACGAAATGACCCCTGGCCAGGGATGCTCTAGGCTGATCCTGAATTGAGCAGAGGGTTGGACCAAATGGCCTGTAGGCAATGCTCCCTCTAACCTGTGGAGTCTTGTGAGGAAAAATTCTACTCTGTGAGCTACCGGCATGAAAGTTGTGAGCGAGCGATTTGGCTAGTGCCTAAATTAGTCTGCTCTGGAGCCATCCTTCCTGAGCTAAGAGAAAAATCTGTGAGCCGGAGGCTAAAAAACTGTGAGCTAGCTCGCACTAACTCAGCTTAGAGGGAACACTGCCCGGAGGGCCCCTTCCAACTCTGTGATTCTACAATTCAGTGGAAGGGCTGAGGGGGTACCATTGTTGGGCCGTGCTTAAGGTATCAGTTGGCCTTAAACCGACCTTGGCTGAAGCCCTTCCCCTCTTCAAACCCCGCCCCCTTAGGCTCCACCCCCAAAACCTCCAGGTATTTCCCAGCTCGGAACTCGCTTGCAACTCTGCACAGGAGGGGGGGGGGGATGAGGCCGAAACAAGCCGGACAGAGAGGAGAGGGCAGGGGAGATCGGAGGCCTCCGGCTCCTACCCAGAAGCAAAGCAGCCTCTCAGGCAGATCTCTCCCTCAGGCCCGAGGTTTTCAATTTGCACCGCGCTTCCAAAAATAATTCAGCCGAGCGGCGGCTGCGCTAAAGCCTCCACATCCCGGGAGGGCTCCGCCAGGCCCCAGCTAACCTCCGAAGGATTGGTGCCGAGAGAAGGTGATAATTAAAAGACAGAGTGGGGGAGCAGCATGGGCATCCGGTTGCAACGTGAGTGGAGGGAAGAAAGGGGAAGGAACAAAAGATGCACCAGAACGGGCGGGGGGAGTACCATGTGGCAAAAGAGGATTTGCAAACGATGGCGATAATGTTGATCGCTGCCCTCCCGCTGCCGCCGCCACCTCGCTGCCGAAGCTCAAACTTGAGAAGAATGCTCTCATCCATAATTAAACTGAATGGGTTTCCCTCTAATGCGGCTTTTCAATATTAATTAGCACAGGCTCCTTTTTTAAAAAAGAAAAGAAAAGGGGGGGGAGGAAAACATCCTTTGAAGGAACCCTTTAAACGAAGCACCCGGATGCTGCGATCTCAGGCTTTTTTCCTGTCCCCTTACAATATATCCAGGAGCCTTACTGGCAGGTAAGCCAGGTAAGCCTCTATGCCCTGTTGTTGGCCCTCCGGAAGAACTGGTTGCCCCTGTGTGAGACAGGATGCTGGACTAGATGGACCCTCACTGGCCTGACCCAGCAGGGCTCTTCTGAAGTTCTTAGGAAGGCCTCAGCCTCTATCCCCTGTTGTTGGCCCTCCGGAAGAACTGGTTGCCCCTGTGTGAGACAGGATGCTGGACTAGATGGACCCTCACTGGCCTGACCCAGCAGGGCTCTTCTGAAGTTCTTAGGAAGGCCTCAGCCTCTATCCCCTGTTGTTGGCCCTCCGGAAGAACTGGTTGCCCCTGTGTGAGACAGGATGCTGGACTAGATGGACCCTCACTGGCCTGACCCAGCAGGGCTCTTCTGAAGTTCTTAGGAAGGCCTCAGCCTCTATCCCCTGTTGTTGGCCCTCCGGAAGAACTGGTTGCCCCTGTGTGAGACAGGATGCTGGACTAGATGGACCCTCACTGGCCTGACCCAGCAGGGCTCTTCTGAAGTTCTTAGGAAGGCCTCAGCCTCTATCCCCTGTTGTTGGCCCTCCGGAAGAACTGGTTGCCCCTGTGTGAGACAGGATGCTGGACTAGATGGACCCTCACTGGCCTGACCCAGCAGGGCTCTTCTGAAGTTCTTAGGAAGGCCTCAGCCTCTATCCCCTGTTGTTGGCCCTCCGGAAGAACTGGTTGCCCCTGTGTGAGACAGGATGCTGGACTAGATGGACCCTCACTGGCCTGACCCAGCAGGGCTCTTCTGAAGTTCTTAGGAAGGCCTCAGCCTCTATCCCCTGTTGTTGGCCCTCCGGAAGAACTGGTTGCCCCTGTGTGAGACAGGATGCTGGACTAGATGGACCCTCACTGGCCTGACCCAGCAGGGCTCTTCTGAAGTTCTTAGGAAGGCCTCAGCCTCTATCCCCTGTTGTTGGCCCTCCGGAAGAACTGGTTGCCCCTGTGTGAGACAGGATGCTGGACTAGATGGACCCCTGGTCTGATCCAGCAGGGCTTTTCTGATGTTCTTAAGAAGGCCTTGGGCTCCGTGCCCTGTGCTGGTTGGCCCCTGTGTGAAGCAGGATGCTTGACTAGATGGACCACTGGTCTGATCCAGCAGGGCTCTTCTGATGTTCTTAGGAAGGCCTCAGCCTCTATGCCCTGTTGTTGGCATAGAGACAGGATGTTGTTGGCATAGAGACAGGGCCTCTATGCTCTGTGTGAGACAGGATGCTGGACTAGATGGACCACGGGTCTGATCCAGCTGGGCTCTTCCCACCCAATGTATGCCAGGATCTAAACAGGCCTGTGAAAAAAAACAATTCCAAAAACCAGTCTTACCAAAAAAAAAAAGTGCATCTCTTTTTTGGGGGGAGGGATAGACTTCCCAAAGACACAACATAATTTTTGGCGAGGCAGAAACATCTATGGAAATAGAAAGGAAGCGGGGAGAACTGGAAGTGGACAAGCGATAGCTGTCACTCTCTCCGACCCGCGGAGGAGCGATTAGCACACCGGTGACATGTAGCTCTCGGAAAGGGCTCCAGGCCAGAGGCCTTTTGAGGGTTAGCCTCATTGCCAGAGAATCGAGGCTTCCCTCCGCACTGATGGTCCTGCCATTGTGTGGCCTCTGGGCACAAGCTAATTTGACCGGGACAAGTGTGGGAGATACATCGGAATAACGAATGATGTGAGCGAGGACAGAGATATGACCAACAATGAACATGAGTTCTAAGTAAACGGACTATTTTAAAAAAATGAATCCCCCCCCGTGGGAAAAGTGGAGTGCAAAGAGGGACGCCTCTTAAGCGCATGGACAGATAAACATATCGAAGAGGGAAGGGAGGAAATAAACAGCGAGTTTATTTTGAGAGACTTACTTGAGTGCCGATAGAGAAGTGACGAGTTTTTCGACCCTGCGAAGCGGTTTGAAATTGTAAACAAAGCTGTAAAATGGTGGCTTCCCGAGGAAAGTTAAAAGTGAAAACACCAGGCAGTCAGAGCCCAAGACCGGAAGAGGGAGCAGACGTCATGAAGATGTTAGCGGATATGCTCAAGCCAATGATGGAGCAACTCGATGGTATTAACCAGCAACTGACCTCGCTAAACCAAAACTT
>NW_015175427.1:78254-84422 GCF_001447785.1 Gekko japonicus
CCATATTAAAAGCAACTTCAGCAACCCCACTGAAACTGGGAAATACAATTATCAAGACTTTAAAGGACATTCCATTTGAAATTCGTCAAAAAAGGAAAATCTACAAGGATTTAATTTCTTTTCTTCAAACCAACGGAATTCAGTACAGGTGGGGGATCCCCGAGGGTGTCATCTTTAAAATCAACGATAAAAGAGAGAAGATTGATTCCATTTTTAAAGCCAAGGAATTCTTGAGACGCCAGCTGGGAACGGGGGAAGAATCTAAGGAGGAAGAAACTAAGTCAAGTGACTCAGCAACCTCTGGGTCGGATGAGGACTCTGCGGCTGAAGCGGCTATGGGTGCGACGAAAACTGTGTATGATTTTAGAGACAGAAAGCCAAAGTAAGGGCAGAAGGACTCTGAAAATTGCTCTTTGAAGAAATGAAGATGCTCAGAAAGTCTTCTCAAGATAACTAATTTACTAACATAGAAGCAGTGCAAAGCAAGAACTCTACAAGTATATTGTCTTATTAACAAATGTAATACTAACATTTAGTTTAACTGGGATATGATCTCTCACTCTTGGGTTTTTAGTTAGTGTGGGTATCTTTCCTTTATCCATAGATGTAGTCCCTTCCCAATTTTTTCTTTGTAGTTTTGTAGTCTATTGAAAAACAATAAAAATACCCCTTCGGGGGTTTAAAAAAAAGAAATAGAAAGGAAGCTTCCACACATCCCCAGCTGGGATGACATAAGTCGTCTGGCCCTCCCAGGGCCTAAAGAAGCCAGGCTAGCAGTGACGAGGGCCAGGGCCTTCTTGGTAGCGGCTCCACACTGGTGGAATGAGCTCCTGGATGACATCAGGGCCCTGCGGGACCTCTTACAGTTCCGCAGGGCCTGTAAAACGGAGCCACCAGGCCCTTGATTAGGGGCCGCCTCTTAACTTCGAGGCCCTGGCCACCCTTAACATCAGCTCCCTAACACCAGTACCAACTCAATACCTTATAGCCTGGCAAGAACTCAGACTGGGGTGGTAATCTGACTATCTAGATGCTGAGACAACGCTGCCACCATTTATTAGTATTATGTTTACTGGCACTTGTTTGCACATGGTTTGGTTTTTAACTTGATTACTGCTTTAATGTTTCTCAAAGTTTTACTATATTTATATTTACATATATTTTGTAAGCCGCCCTGAGCCTGCCTGGCAGGGCGTGCGGGATATAAATCAAGCAATAAACAAACAAATTAGTCATTGGACACTTTCTGCCTGGCCATTCTTAAATCACCCTGCTGATAGACTATCCTTCAGCTCTGCGGCCAATGCTGTTTGATTCCCAAAAACTTGTTTGTTACAGATTGCCTTGTTTCCCAATCTTCCGAAATGCTCCAGGAAGGACCGCGGGCTCCGGAGTGAAAATGGCGCATTTTGTTCCAGACCTCCCGTCGCCGCCTGGGCAGAAGTCCAGCAGAGCTCACTCTTATCGTTTCTCTTTCTCGGCTCTTTCCACTCTGAATCAAACTGTTTCTGCTTTCTCGAGCACTTTGCCCACCACGTGCCGGGAAGTTCCCGACCGAGGGACTTTTATCTCCACGTGGGCCGACTGATCTGTCCCAGTGCCATTCCACAGCGGTCCCTGGCAGTCCAAATCCCCCAACCTGTCCAAGTTAGCCAGAAAAAGCATTCTCCTCCGATAATTACCTCCCTCATCAACATTCCGTTGGCAAACCTCTCCCCCATTTCTGCTTCAAATCTTTCTACCGCTTTTACGTTAAAATGAGCCTTCGAAATTTTCCATTGATGCCAATCACTAGGGATTTCAAGATTATTAATAGTTGTATTATTTGATACACAGAATTATAAAGTTGGAAGGGGGCCATAGAGGCGTCAGACTCGGGTTCGCCTTCTGCTATGTTCTGTATCTGTAGTATTAGCAACCTGTTGTATGTACCCCCCCTTCGCTTCCTTCTCCCTTGCTTCCCTGGCTAAAGCAGATGTATCCAGCTGTCCGCTTATCACTCACCCTCACTGACATTGCTGGTGGGAAGGGAGGGAGAGAGGCTGTCTGAATGTCTGTAGTTTAGGGAGGCAACGCTGGTAACCTTTTTCCCAAGCAGCACCTCATGGGACTTTCGCATGAGAGTGTCTTTGAAGAATCACAGAATCATAGAATGTTAGAGTTGGAAGGGACCTTGCAGGTCATCTAGTCCAACCCCCTGTGCACTCTGCTGGAGCATAGCCGAAAGACAGCCCTACAACATCCCTGAAAGATGGTCGTCCAGCCTCCGCTTAAAAACATCCAGCGAAGGAGCATCCACCACCTCCGGAGGCAGTCCGTACCACTGCTCAACCACTCTTACAGTTAGGCTCTTCTGATATTTAGCCGGTAACGACTCCCTTGTAATTTCCACCCATTAGATCTAGTCTTGCAATCCGGAAGAAGATAAGACTTTGAATGGCTTGTTGAACCATTGTAACTGTCTGGGTTCATAGGATTGCTTGTACTTATGAATGTGTGACGTCTGCATGGAATGTGGGTTTTAGTTATACACCGGGTTCCCGCTTTTGTTCCCCAGTCCTGACAAAGAGTTCACCTTTGCAGCATCTCAAATCTCTTTAATAAACTTTATCTCAAGAAAACCTGTGTGGAGAGTGAGTTGACCGGGAACCTGACAGGAGGACATCTAGTCCAACCGCCTGCTCAATGCGAGATCAGCCTAGAGCAAGGGATGGCCAAACTTGCTTAAGGTAAGAGCCATATAGAATAAACGTCAGATGTTTGAGAGCCGCAAGACGTGAACAAATATTACACATTTTTATTGAAAAATATGCAAATCTGCTTTTTACTAACATTAAATAAAAGCAAAAGGGGTAAAAGCAGGTACTGATAATGGTATTTATTTGTCTGAGAGAGAGAAAGAGAGAGGTGGAAAGAAGGAATGAAAGCGGTGGAAAGAAAGAAAGAAAGAAAGAAAGAAAGAAAGAAAGAAAGTAAAGGGGGAGGGAGGGGGAAGGAAGGAAGGATGGAAGAGAGAGGGGAACGAAGGAGGGAAATAGAAGGGGAGGGAGGGAGAGGTGTAAAGAAAGCAACTTTAACTTTAGAGGCGTCCTCCAAGGCCCCCACCCCCACGCTGGCTGGCTTGGCTTGGAGAAAGAGACAAATGCTTTCTCCAAGCTGGCCAGGAGGGGGTCTTTGAGAATGCATTTAACATTTAAGTTGCTCTCTTTCTCTGCTCCCCCCCCCAAGCCTCCCCTTCGCTTCCTCAGCTGCCCTGCCGGGAGCCGCACACTATGCGTGAAAGAGCCGCATGTGGCTCCGGAGCCGCAGTTTGGCCACCCCTGGCCTAGAGCATCCCTGACCAGTGTTTGTTCAGCTGCTGCTTAAAGACTGCCAGGGAGGGGGAGCTCACCACCTCCCGAGGCGGCTGATTCCACTCTTGCACAACTCTGACTGTAAAAACAGTTTTCCCTAAGATCCACCACTCGGCACCTTCCCGCCCTTAATTTAAGCACATTCTTGCAAGTCCTCTCCTCTGCTGCCAACAGGAACAGCCCCCTGCCCTCCTCTTCCAAGTCACAGCCTTTCAATAGTATTTCCACCACCACCCCCAGCCACTGACAGTGGATAGGTGTTCAAAACTGGGTTCTAGACACATTGCAGTGATCAGCTCTGGTTTATTAAGTGATTTCAGCAAACTACAAGCCGGAGCCCTGCTTATAAGTATTCAAAGCACCGCACCCAACACACACTCACTCTCAGTGATCGGCTATTTACATTACACTGCTTATCTATTGTTTAGTTCCTGGATCCAGGCGAGCTATTGTTCTAGGTACAGCTAGAGGAAAGGCTTAGACTCAGTACATAACGACAGAGATGCCAGATCAAGGGCCCATTCTGCACCTAGCATTCGCTCTGCTGTTTTACCAAACCCACTTTGGAACAGAAATTCCCCTCTACATTGCATGCCGCTTTCACTTCCTTTGACTGTCGGATTTTATGGTAGCCTCCAAACTGCATGCCGGCTTCACTTCCCTTGACCCCTGGTTATATGGTACTGTCTGCCGTTTTATGGCTATTCGGGGGTGACTCTGCACTCAGTATGGCGTTGGCCTGGGGTAGTTGAATGTGGTTTTGAGCTGCATCTTTTCTTGTTCCAATGTGGGTTCGGTAAAATAACGGAGCAAATGCTAGATTGCAGAATGAGCCGAGGTTGGGGAACTCCTGGAGATCTGGGGACAGAGCCTGGGGAAGGACAGGGGTGCAATGCCACAGAGCCCCCCCTCCAAAGCAGCCATTTTCTCCAGGGGGAACTATCTCTGTAGTCTGGAAATGAGCTATGATTCGCAGGGCTCTTTTTGTAGCAGGAACCCCTTGCATATTAGGCCACACCCCCTAATATAGCCAATCCTCCAAGAGCTTACAGTAGCCCCTGTAAGAACAGCTCTGTAAGCTCTTGGAGGATTGGCTACATTAGGGGTGTGTCGCTTAATATGCAAAGGAGTTCCTGCTACAAAAAGAGCCCTGATGGGGGATCCCCAGGTTCCACCTGGAGGCTGGCATCCCTGCCTTTCAGGTATTTCAAGGGAGCCCTCATGTCCCCCCCCCGCACCTCCGCTACTCCAGACTGAACATTCCCACGTCCCTCAGCCTTTTCTCCTAGGACTGGGTCCTCCCATATTACAAATACACCAACTATACAGAAAGAAAAGCTCAAGGCATCCATTTTCGAGACCGTTTCCACAGCGGTCCTTGCAGCAGAAAAGCTTCACCCGCCGCGATTTCTCGAAAATGAAACAAACGGCCTTCGGGAAAGGGGTCGAGTGTTCATTTTAGCCTTGCCCTATCCCCCTAAGCGCATCTCAGCAAGCTTCCCCCCCCAACCCGCCACGCTCTGAATAACTTCCACTGGATATTGAAGATTCCTGACTGATTCTAGGATCACCACCTCTTTTACTTGACGGAGGTTTTGAGCCTCATGGGAAGAGGAAGCAAATCTTTGTCCTTTTGGTACCGCCCCCCGATTTGCTGAGCTGCACTCCAGTACAGTCAAACCTTTTTTGTTGCATTTTCTAAATAAACTACAAGAATTTTTTGTTGCATTTTCTAAATAAACTACAAGAAATCAAGGGAGGGGGATCTATAAACTATGGGAGAAAGTAAAGAAAACCACTAAAAACCCAAGAGATGAAGGCCATACATGCTTACAGAATTAGCTTTTTACACAATTAATGTTTGTTAACGTTGAAGGTGAACAATCATGGTGTCGTTTCTATCATCAACCCAGCAAATCTGACTATGTACAGAGGCATAGGTAAAGGTAAAGGTTCCCTTGCTCAAAAGCCAGTCGAATCCGACTCTAGGGTTGCGGTGCTCATCTACGTTTCAAAGCCGAAGAGCCAGCGCTGTCCGAAGACGTTTCCGTGGTCATGTGGCCGGCATGACTAAACACCAAGGCGCACGGAACGCTGTTCCCTTCCCACCGAAGTGGTACCTATTTATCTACTTGCAATTTTCTTGCTTTCGAACTGCTAGGTTGGCAGGAGCTGGAACTAGAGACAGGAGCTCACCCCGTCTTGCGGCACCCGGGTCTTGAACTGCTGAACTACTGACCTTCCACAGCCTGCAGTTCAGCGTCTTAACCACTTGAGCCACCGCAGAGGCATACAAGAGCATAAATGAAATTCGCCAGTGCAAACATCAGGAACATTCAAACCTGATGGGCCCTCTCCTGCCCTTCTGAAACCCAAGGCTTAACTCATTTCTGCAGCTCATTTCTGACCACTCAAAATGTACCCTTTGACCCTCGTTCAAGAATGGTTCTGTTGGAGTGAGTGACTCAGCATGCCTGGACATTATGGGATGCTACGTCCCTCTAAGGGTGTACAGGTGTTATCTGGGGTTGCCAACCCCCCCGGTTTGGCAGGGGTCCTCCGCTTTTTGGGGGCTTCTACCTGCTGCTGGCCAGCTGGCTGCCGGGGAAAGCCCCGCCCCCAAGCCCCAACACCCGCAGCCACCTCTCTTGAGAGAGAGGAGGGAGAGGGGCGCGCGTGCGGGGGGGGGGAACGCCAGCTCCTTTAAGTGCAGGAAGCCGGTGTTTCCTGCGCACCCAATCTCTGTCAGGTGCGCGTGCGCAGGGGGGAACGTCAGTTCTCTGCTCTTAAAGGGGCCCCTTTAAATGCAGGGAGC
>NW_015175427.1:84591-96895 GCF_001447785.1 Gekko japonicus
GTCAGGGATGCCCCACCCCCTCCAGAAACGCCCCCCCAACTCCCCCGCTCATTAGCATAACTTATTTGCATATGCCACTCCCCCTGACATCACCGGAAGTGTGTCAGAAGGCAACACCCACCGCTCAGGCTCCACTGGACTGTTTTGGATTGCTAGCTATTGGGGGGGGGGACGTGCAGGTCTGTCCTCACAGAGGAGGGAGAGCTTGTACCTGAATAAACCTTGGCCTTAAAGGTGCCACTGGACTGTTTTGGACCAGGGGGGAGCTCTGCAACTTACCTGGCTGCTTCTTGCTCTGACTGAGGGCTGCTGGGAGCAGGGGGTGGGGCTTGTTGCATGTGCCCAGCCCCTGGGCCCTTTACTGTTGGAGCTCCGCTCCTGGGCGCTCCTGCAGGGAATGACCCCTGCTTGACAGCAAAAAAAGGTGGTCAGGCCTCCCAGTAGCATTCTAGAGGTGGGGACTGATATGCTGGCATCTCACAGGGGTGCTGATGTTACTTCTGGTGAAAGACTGAGGTGGTTCTTTATATATTGATTTTATTTATTTAATCTCAGAGTTGGGAGGGTCCGCTGGGATCTTCCAGTCCAACCACCTGCCCACACAGGATCTACAACTGAAATATCCCTGACAAGTTGCTATCCAATCAATACTTAAAAGTCTCAAATGCTGAAAAAAGCACGAGTTCAGTAGCACCTTGAAGACTAACACAATATGTGGCCGGGTAGGAGCTTTCGTGAGTCGCCGCTCCCTTCTTCAGACTCACAAAAGCTCCTCCCCTGTGCCACCAATTGTGTTAGTCTCGAAGGTGCTCCTGGACTCTTGCTCTTTTCTACGGCTACAAACAGACTAACACGGCGACCCATCTTGGTCTATCCCAAGTGATGACGGATTCACCAGCTCATGAGGGAGACCATTCCAGCGTCGAATGTACCTCACCGTCAGGAAGTTCTACCTCAAATTTAGATGAAGCCTCCTTTGGCTGTAGTTTACATCCATTAGTCAGAGCCCTGTCATCTAACATTACAGAAAACATGTTTGCCCCGTCCTCCGCATGGTATCCCTTTAGGCATCAGATGGTGGCAATCATATCAACTCATTAGTGTCTCTTCTCCAACATAGAGATTCCCAGCTCCTTCAGCCTCTCCTCAGCGGACATGGTCTCCAAACCCCTCACTAGCTTCACTGCCCTTCATTTGGAAACAGTATTCTGATTTTGACAGAATTGTGTCTTTTGGCCCCACTCATGCTACTGACAAAACTGGGAAGAAGCCCCTAAATTCACAAAGGAGGAGGAGGAGAAGGAAGAAGAAGAAGAGATTGGATTTATACCCCGCCCTTCACTTGGAGTCTCAGAGTGGCTTACAAACTCCTTTCCCTTCCCCTCCCCACAACAGACACCCTGTGAGGTAGGTGGGGCTGAGAGAACTCTGACACAAACTGCTCTTTTTCAAGGACAGCTGTGCCAGAGCTTGTGACTGACCCAAGGTCACATCAGCAGGTGCAAGTGGAGGAGTGGGGAATCAAACCCGGTTCTCCCAGATTAGAGTCCGCACACTTAACCACTACACCAAACTGACTCTCCCGAAGTAGTAGTGCAGCTGGGCAAAAACTGGTGTGGAACTTAATTTAACTAACTTTAATTAAATCAGTTAGGTGCCCCTCAAGAAATTTAAATGCCCCCTGACGGAAAAAAATCCTGTCTACAGGCCGACTGGTTGCCAGAACTCTAAGCACTGCCTATGTAAAGAACTATTATATCAGGTAGCAATGACAGGCAGGCACAAACTTTTACAGATGTAATGTTATTCCTGGTGAGTTGTAGTTCTGCCAGGCCCTAAGAGCTTTCTGTTTGTTCCGTCAACAGCATGGATTTTATTTGCCAAGGTGACAAGAAAACATTCCCTGCTAGGAATGTTCTGTTTCCTTCCAGTTCACCACACATCTCCTCTGCACTGGCGTCCCTGCCTGCAGATGTTGCTCTCCGTTCTTTGACCAGATTAATTTCAGCAAGTTTGTCATAGCAATTATCTTCAGATGATAAAGGCCAAAGTTAAGATCTTGGAAATATATTTGGAAAGCTGCAAAGCATACCACGTTCTGACAGAAAACTCTGCAATACAATAGATAATACTTATCATCCAAAAGCAGGCATCCAAGCAGGCGGGCAGCTTCCACATGTGATAATGTGATCACACTGAGACAAGTGATGGGAGGGATGCTGTTGTGCTGAAGGATAATTTCTGTAATAATGTTGCTTTTCTGCTAAAACATTTCCCCAGATGAATGGCCCTTTGATACTGCTAAAGGGGCTTTCTTGGATCTGGGTTTTGCAATTAAAAAAAAATTAGCTCTTGTACTTAACCAGGCAAAATGGAATGTAAAACAGAAATAAAAGTCAAAGAATGGGAGAAGTTGATGTACAAGCTCCTTACCTTGACATCTACATGATTTGTGCGGCACTGCAAGCAACAGCTCTTGTAGGGCATGATGGTAGCTCATTCAGAAGTGGTGTCCTGTTATTAGTATTTTCTCAGGCATAAAAAAGTAATTGAATATAGTCCCCTCAATGAACCATCTGCTAAGCAACACTTCACTCTTCCTCCACACTTTTGATTTGAAATCCTCTGACAGTATGTGAGCAGGCTGATCCTGGTACACTTTCCATGAGAAACAGAAACACCATCACCAAGAACTCATACAACGGAGCTGGCAACTTTATCACCATCTACCGATCACAATGACACCCCACATTGCTGCAGCTAGTGCAAAATGCAGCAGTCATGCGGTTGATGGGTCTCTCTATACAAGAGCACATCCGGCCTGTGCTGAAGTCATTGCATTGGCTGCCAACAGCATACCGGGTTCGCGTCAAGGTGCTGGTTTTGACCTTTAAAGCCCTATATGGTCGGGGGCCTGCCTACCTGAGGGACTGCCTTTCCCCATTTGTGCCCCAGAGAGCACTGAGGTCAGGGTCACAAAAATGCCAGATTGGCAGCTACCAGAGCTAGGGCCTTTTCAGTGGCGGCTCCACACTGGTGGAATGAGCTCCCGGAAGACATCAGGGCCCTGCGGGACCTCTTACAGTTCCGCAGGGCCTGTAAAATGGAGCTCTTCCACCAGGCCTTCGATTAGGAGCCACCACTGAGGAACGAGCTGTTAGAAACTGAACTGCTACGGCTCTCATGTTATTGGCACTATGAACAACTATGGATACTGGCTTAGCTACACTGGACCACCATATAGCAATCGCCATCTGCACTTAACTGCACTTGGTATGTATATTGTTTGCTTATGTGAATTTATAGACTTGTATTTATGCATCTGTGTTTTATTGTATTTTAACCTGTTGTACGCTGCCTTGAGCCTGCCTGTGCAGGAAAGGCGGGATATAAATCGAAAATGATAATAATAATAATAAATAATAGGTGGGGCTGAGAGACTTCTGAGAGAACTGTGACTGGCCCAAGGTCACCCATCAGGCTTCATGGCGGGGAGGAGTGGGGAATCAGACCTCGTTCTCCAGATAAGAATTCAAGGGGAGCGGTGGCACAGTGGGTATATCCCACTGTCTTATCATCTGAACTGTGTTAGTTCGAGCCCCGCGCTGGTGTGAACAGCCAGCCTGTTGTCCCCAGCTCATCGTCCATTCGAAAGCTTTGGCAAGTAGATAAAATGGGAACCACTCCTTAGAGAGGGTGGGCACGCCAATCTCCCTTGTGGGAGGGTGTTAGCTGACGGTTGGACGTCCTGGTCGAGGTTCGGAAAGATGAAATAATTTCTCGGCTACGAAAGAATCCCTGCAGTGGATGTTCCGGCCAGGCGGTGGCAGTGTGGCGATTGACATACAGGTCCTGAAGCCTGGTCAACAAGCAGCTGTGCGGGAAACGACGGAGCCAAGCCAGAAGACGTCTACACCGGGGAGTGACGGCGTGTGCAATCAAATGAATATATGTTGTCTTCCCTTTCCCCTACAAACATTGTTAGTCCCTTGTCTATATTGAGTAACTGTACATCGCTTTGAGCCCACTGGGGAAAGCAATTAATAAATGGAAAGTATTATTATTATTATTATTATTAGTAGTAGTAGTAGTAGTAGTAGTAGTAGTAGTAATATTCGTATTAGTATTATCATCGCTCTCAGCCACTACACCACGAGGTACCTGTTCGTCCACTGTGTGAGGTAGGATGCCGGACTAGATAGACCACTGGTGGTCTCCTCCTGCATGGCTCTCCTGAGGTTCTTACCCATTTTGTCCTCACAGCCACCCTGTGTGGTAGATGAGGCCGAGGATGAGCTATTAGTCCAAGCTCACTTCACAAAAATCACGGCAGGATGGAGATTCGAACACGGAGCTCCTAGGTCCTAATCCGACGCGAACGTCTGCACCAACTTGCATCTCTGAAGTCAAAAGCGGGATACGAAACAGAAGAATGGGAACTGGGCCAGTTGTGGCACCACACAAATCTCGTGCAGACCTCTTTCTTTAGACACTTGGCTAGAAGAAGGATTGTTTCTCGGGACAATGCTGAGAAATAACTCTTTGGGGGGGGGGGGAAAGCCTGCCTCAACTGAGTTTGTCGAAAATAGACAACGAGAAGGGATTGGGGGGGGGGAGAGCGTCAACTGTGAGATGAAACAGTTCGCCTCAAGAGGGGAAAAAAAACTTGTAAAGACAAGCAGGGGAGAGAGAAGGACATGAAAAAAAAATAGCAACAACACCCTGCCGTCTGAAGAGGAAGATTGCTGGAGATTTGAGGGCTGGTTGGGAAGCCGGCTTGGCTGATTCATTTTCACTTTTCCTAAAAGAGAGCGCTTGACGCCCTCCCCCCGCCCTTGGCGGTCTCTCCCACACTCCACCAGCCAGCTGCAAATTGGCTATTTTCTTTTCTTTCTTTAAAAAAAAAAAATCTAATTATTTAAAATTATTTAAAAGGCCAGCATTTAAAAGCCCTCTTCCTTTAAAAGCTCTCTCCTCCGTGGAGGGCGGAAAGCTCCGTCAATTCGCAACCTCTGCGTCATGACCCTGGTATCCCTTGGAGGTCTCCCTTCCCAATACTTGCCAGAGTTGGCCTGATCCAACATTGGCGTCTCTTGTGTTCTTATGTTCCTGGTCAGGGACTAGATGAATGCAAAACTTTTGGCGGGGGGGCCGGGTGCAGTTTGGTGCCCCTAAAGGCCGGCTCGCTCTAGGCAAACGCCTAGTTCGCCTAGTGAGCGAGCTGGCCCTGAGTCCAACCCCCTGCCCAGTGCAGGACCAGCCTAAAGCATCTCTGACAGATATTCGTCCAGCGTCTTCTCGAAAGGTGTCAGTGAAGGGGAGCTCACCACCTCCCTAGGCAGCCGATTCCACCTTTGAACCACTCTGACTGTGAAAAAGCTTTTCCTAATCTCCAGCTGATACCTTTCTGCATGTAATTTAAACCTGTTGCTTTGGGTCCTCTCCTCTGCTGCCAACTGGAACAGCTCCTTGCCCTCCTCTGAAGGACAGCCTTTCAGATATATTTCCCCCCTTATCTTTTGTGACAGCCACCTTTGTTACCGTTTTCAGAAGCCCAATTTGGGCTCTCTAGTTTTACTCATGAGCCAGATTGGTGTAGTGGCTAGGAGCGTGAACTCTAATCTGGGAGAACTGGGTTTGATTCCCCACTCATCCATATGCAGTTCCTGGTGTGACCTTGGGCCAGTCACAAGTTCTTTCAGATCTGTTCTCTCAGGAGCAGTTCTCGAAAGAGCTCACCCAGCCCCACCTACCTCGCAGGGTATCTGTTGTGGGGAGGGGAAGGAGATTGTAAACCGCTCGGAGACTCCTTCGAGTAGTGAAGGGCGGGGTATAAATCCAACCTCCTCCTCCTCCTCCTCCTCCTCCTCCTCCTCTTCTTCTTCTTCTTCTTCTTCTTCTTCTTCTTCTTCTTCTTCTTCTTCTTCTTCTTCTTCTTCTTCTTCTTCTTCTTCTTCTTCTGCAGTTCTTGAGAGAGAGCTCTCTCAGCCCCACCTACCTCACAGGGTGTCTGTTGTGGGGAGGAGGAGAGAAAGGAGTTTGTAAGCCGCTCTGAGACTCCTTCAGGTAGTGAAGGGTGGGGGTATAAATCCAACTTCTTCTTCTTCTCTTCTTACGGTGGACCAATGGATTTAATTAACACTCTCCTACTTTGCCTTCCACAGTCTGAACAAGCCTGAGGGTTTTGCCATGATGCAGGGAGACATTCTAACTTCTTACATGGAGGGACAGCTTTCTGTGTTGACAGATTTACTGAGGAACCCCTGGGTGCCTGCTATGGAATATTCTGCGTTTTGCAGAGGTTGCTGGATAGCCTTCCAGGCTCCTTTCGGCTGTGGGAGAGTGGCAGCTCACCATAGTCCCATCGGTTGGTGTCCATAAAAACATTCAAGACTCCCCTATGGCTGTGCATAGCATAGTGGGCCATGAGACGAACAATCCACAAAAATAACACACAATCCCAAGACCGTCTGGTATGAAAGAATACATACAGATGTGTGTCCCATCTTTAAAAAGGGTTCCAGAGGAGATCCGGGAAATTACAGGCCAGTCAGTCTGACGTCGATACCGGGTAAATTGGTGGAACCATTATTAAGGAAAGAATTAGTAGGCACATAGATGAACAAAACCTATTGAGGCAGACTCAGCACGGTTTCTGTAAGGGAAGATCTGGTCTCACTAACCTGTTAATGTTCTTTGAGGGGGTGAACAAACATGTGGACAAGGGGGATCCAATAGATATTATTTACCTTGACTTCCAGAAAGCTTTTGATAAAGTTCCTAATCAAAGGCTCCTAAGTAAGCTCAAAAATCATGGGATAGAAGGACAAGTCCTTTTATGGATCAAAAACTGGCTAGTTCATAGAAAACAGAGAGTGAGTGTAGGTGGGCAATTTTCTCAGTGGAGGGTGGTAAGCAGTGGGGTACCACAGGGATCAGTACTTGGTCCACTGCTTTTTAACTTGTTCATTAATGATTTGGAGATGGGAGTAAGCAGTGAGGTGGCTAAATTTGCGGATGATACAAAGTTGTTCAGGGTGGTGAAAACCAGTGAGGATTGTGAGGCACTCCAAGGGGATCTGTCAAGGATGGGCGAGTGGGCGTCAACATGGCAAATGGGGTTCAATGTGGCCAAGTGCAAGGTGATGCACATTGGAGCCAAAAATCCTAAATATAAATACACATTGATGGGGTCTGAACTGGCAGAGACTGAGCAAGAGAGAGATCTTGGAGTTGTAGTGGATAACTCACTGAAAATGTCGAGACAGTGTGTGACTGCAATAAAGAAGGCCAATGCTATGCTGGGGATTATTAGGAAGGGTATTGAAAACAGATCAGCCAATATAATAATGCCCCTATATAAATCAATGGTGAGACCTCATTTGGAATACTGTGTGCAGTTCTGGGCACCACACCTTAAAAAGGATATTATAGCTTTGGAAAAAGTGCAGAAAAGGGCAACTCGAATGATAAAAGGGTTGGAACACTTTCCCTATGAGGAAAGGTTAAAGCGCTTAGGGCTCTTTAGCTTGGAGAAAAGACGACTGAGGGGTGACATGATCGAGGTTTATAAGATTATGCATGGGAAAGAGCAGGTAAAGAAAGAGGTACTTTTCTCCCTTTCTCACAATACAAGAACTCGTGGGCACTCCATGAAACTGCAGAGCGGTCGGGTTAGAACGGATAAAAGGAAGTACTTCTTCACCCAAAGAGTGATTAACACATGGAATTCACTGCCACAGGAAGTGGTGGGTGCTACAAGCATGGACGGCTTCAAAAGGGAATTAGATAAGCATATGGAGCAGAGGTCCATCAGTGGCTATTAGCCACAAGGTATAGCTAGGGGCTCTGGGGCAAGTGATGCTCTGTCTTCTTGGTGCTTGGGGGGGGGGTCAACAGTGGGAGGGCTTCTAATGTCCTGGCCCCACTGCTGGACCTCCTGATGGCACTGGTATTTCTGGCCACTGTGTGACACAGAGTGTTGGACTGGATGGGCCTTTGGCCTGATCCAACATTGGCGTCTCTTATGTTCTTATGTTCTTCTGTTAGACGCCCACAGAACAATACAATGACAAAAGAGACTAGATTAAAGCCAGAACATAATTTAGTGTCTGGTAATGAAAAACAACCACTAATTCCTTCATAGAAAAAAACTCACAAAGGTCAATAACATTACACGTAGCCGTCTGCTCCAGACTCTCTCAGTCTATATCCTTCTAACAGTCTTGTATTCTCAAAGACAGTCTGCTCCAAATTCAGTCACCCTTTCAACACTTTTTCCGGATATTTAAGTGTTTCAGACGTCTGGTCTTTCCTCAGGAACAAATCCTATATAAGAAATCCACATTCAATGTCACCTTCAAGTTGACACATTCATTGATTTACTTTTCTGGTAATCTACTTGGGCAAGGCCTCCTCACTTGTTTTCAAGCAGGCTGCTGCCAAAGTTAAATGGACCCAGATAAATCGGTACCGCTTCGGTGGGAAGGTAACAGTGTTCTGTGCGCCTCGGTGTTTAGTCATGGAGAAGTCTTTGGACAGCGCTGGCTCTTCGGCTCAAAAACGGAGATGAGCACTGCCCCCTAGAGTTGGATTCGACTGGTTTTCGAGCAAGGGAAATCTTTACCTTTGCTTATTTCCCTTCTAAACTTGCAATGTGGCTCTGTGTAGCTTTGTAAGCTAAATAACATGGTAAAGTGACACTCCTGCGCTTGTATATTTAAGCACTCTGCTAACTAATGGTGACTGGACAAACCAAACCAGTTAACCTCAATACATGATGCCCATAAGGACTATGTTGGGGACACCCGGCTTACCATTTCAGGGACTAGAACAAGAAAGCAATGGGAAACATCAAGGTGTTCGCACGGAAACAGTGTCCATAGGGCGGAAGCTACAATCTTCAACAGACGAGCCAACCAAGTTGCAAGGTTTCCCCAGGCATTTGATTTGGAAGAGCCGGAACAAACACTTCTTTGAAAAGCTGCCAAAGCCTTGAGTCCACACAGACCGCTAAATGTAATAGAAACAAATAATGGATGTTGTCAAATGAGGTTAATTAAGCTTTTTATTCAAGGATTACAAAGTTCAAACAGAATGACGATGCCAGCCCGAAAGACGCGCAGAACTACGTGGGGAATCGGACTTCATTTACGGAAAGTCTTTAGCTTTTGATTCTCCGGCCACCTCGGGGGCAAGACGGAAAGGCTGAAATCAGGTCTCGGTCCACCGACTGGCAATCGAGATCGTTACATGGCACGGCATTGGTCACCCCTATTACAGCGGGGGTGGGAAACTAATAAACACGAACAACGTTTAAATTAACAGTAACTATGTGAAGTTTCGATGGATGGCCCTTGGTTCGTGAGAGAGGCAATTCGTCTCTGGGGATCCATTCTGTCGCTCGAACACGACAGGGACTAGAGTTTAAATACTCATGAGTTTAAAAGGAGCGAAGACGGTAATGGGAAGAAACGTGCCTTTTAATGTGAAAAAAGTCTCCAATAAAAGAAAGGAGCATTAGTACTTGTAGGTTTTTAATCGTTCTACTTTAAGGGAGCTTGTCAGCCATCGATGTGTGTTAATGAAAAGGAGGGGAACTGTTTGGGGGGAACATCCCGCTATCTTCATGCCAACTCAATGGTGTTTTTTTTTCTCTTCTTCCTGTTTGCAGGTGTAAGGGCTGCCCTGCCATGACTAGAGGAGTGAGTCCTTAGGTAGTAGAGTCTCTTCCTGACATGCAGAAGGTCCCAGGTTCAATCCTCAGCTTCTCCAGTTAAAAGGACCAAACGGTAGGTGATATGAGACCCTGGAGAACGCCTGCCAGTCAGAGTAGACAATCCTGACATTGATGGACTAAGGGTCTGACTCAGTACACAGCAGTTTTATGTGTTCAGGCAATGCCAGATGAAGATTTAGTGGAAGAAGAAATGACTGGATCATGGCCGGCACAAAGGTTTTTCTCCCTGGTGGTCCGGTGAACTCTGACTATTTATTTAAAAGATTATTTATGCCGCCTTTCCACCAGATCAACGTCCCCAAGGTGGCAAGCATTAAAATATTTGAACAATTAAAAATAACCTTTAAGATGATAAAATCATTCAATAAAAACACATAAACAAACAAGACCAGAACCAGGCCGTCGCCTTGGAAGAGGCTCTCCTCGGGTCCCCAGGCTGGGAGTCTCCTACAAAGACCCTGGGGAGGTCCGGGACGAACTCGGACCCCTCCCGTCAGCTGGGTCTCGGCGCGTCTCCATCAGAGCGAGATGGGACGCGTCCGAGCAGCGAAATGCTTAGACCGGAAGTTCCAAAGACCCGCTTTTTAATGGAACTCACTTGGTATCGTTAAGTCTCTAAACTTCTCAGAGTTCTGGAGAGGACCAAAGAGAGAACCCAAATGCCGTAATAGGGAAGCAGTTCCAAAGTTCAATTGAATAGAAACTTTGCAACCTTTATCTGATCTATAATATTATGGAGCAGAGGTCCCTGAGTGGCTCTTAGCCACAAGGTATAGATTGAAGACCCTATCTGGGGCAGTGATGCTCTGTCTTCTTGGTGCTTAGGGGGGCCACAGTGGGAGGGCTTCTGGAGTTCTGGCCCCGCTGGTGGACCTCCTGTTGTTTTGGCCACTGTGTGACAGAGAGTGTTGGACTGGATGGGCCACTGGCCTGATCCAAAATAGCTTCTCTTATGTTCAAGCTATCAATAAAAGTTAACTCCGCAGTTGTTTAACCCCGTGGGTTGGATATATGGTCTCAGGAAATGAAGCACCCACACACACACACAGGTCAAGATCTTGGCCTATATATAAATATGTGTAGTGGGATATGAATAAATGGTGGCAGCATGAGAATGAAGCAGTGTTTAAGTCACTGACCCCAACAGCCTGCGCAGCTGCCTACATGCAAAATCTCTGGAATTCCCACCCTGCGCCTGCGCAGCTGCCTACATGCAGATTCTCTGGAATTCCCACTCTGCGCCTGCGCAGCTGCCTACATGCAAAATCTCTGGAATTCCCACCCTGCGCCTGCGCAGCTGCCTACATGCAGATTCTCTGGAATTCCCACCCTGCACCTGCGCAGCTGCCTACATGCAGATTCTCTGGAATTCCCACCCTGCACCTGCGCAGCTGCCTACATGCAGATTCTCTGGAATTCCCACTCTGCACCTGCGCAGCTGCCTACATGCAAAATCTCTGGAATTCCCACCCTGCGCCTGCGCAGCTGCCTACATGCAGATTCTCTGGAATTCCCACCCTGCACCTGCGCAGCTGCCTACATGCAGAATCTCTGGAATTCCCACCCTGCACCTGCGCAGCTGCCTATATGCAGAATCTCTGGAATTCCCACACATTGGATGTCTGCACGTCCACCTCCCTGGCCTCCTTTTGGTGGCAGCTGGGTGTTTTGATCTCCTTGTCTTGCATAGCTTTTCTTCTGCATGGGTCCTATAACCTTTGGGTATTAGGAGGCACTGCAGGAACAGAGAGGAAAGCTGGGAGACTTTCATGCGTGGGGGACGGGATACACACCACGGACATGAGTCTGGGGCTGCCGGGGGGGGGAGGAGGTTGCAGTGTACCTCTGTGCAAAGACGTGCACCTCATCTTTGCACAATAAGCGACTTCCCTCCGTGTGTGCACACACGGTCTCCCAAACACAATGTTGGCCTTACTGTGTGTTAGGTTTGGGGGGTGTAACCTGAGGAGACTGGGGGATGCGCAGGGGATGGACTTAGATGGGGTATATTGCCATGGAGCCCACCTTCCAAGGTGGCCCATTTTCTCCAGGTGATGTGGGTTGCCTGGAGATCAGTTGTAATAGGAGATCTCCAGCTACCACCTGGAGGTTGGCAAGGATGTGTGCAGTTGTAGCATATGGAAGGATCTGATGATGACTATAGGCAATGTGGTGCAGTAGAAAGGGTAGGGATGGCCGGTCCTTCAGATGCCGCCAGCAGATAATGACCAATCACCACTGCAAGAAGGGCCGGGGTGGACTATTGCTGCAGTCGGCCAGAAATACGATTGCAATGATTGGAAAAATGTGCTGCCACAATCAGGGAAATTGGCACAGGGAAGTGTCAGCTATATTCTCAGATTTCACGGATGCTGTGATGGAGAGTTTGTGCGAAGGCTTCCTAGGGAACTGTCAGAATTTGGAGGAGGCCTTGAAGTCCTGAGCAGCTTAGATACTGTTCTTCAGTTCACACATTCTAATTGTTCCTCTAATCATCTGACGAAAGGGTCCTAGCTAGGGCACATTCCTTGTGTACAGGAAATCTAAGGTCCAGTTCCTGGCATC
>NW_015175427.1:97106-105128 GCF_001447785.1 Gekko japonicus
GTTCTCACATCTCTTTGTTAACTCTTTTATTATCTTCTGCTATTCACAGGTTTTACCAACTGCTTTAATCCAATCTTAGCTATACTTATCACTCAGTTACTTGTGCATCTTGACTCCAATTAGCCCTTCCTGGCAATTAACTCCCACCCCCTACCCTCTCTCTACCTAACATAAGAACATCAGAGAAGCCAATGTTGGATCAGGCCAATGGCCCATCCAGTCCAACACTCTGTCACACAGTGGCCAAAAATACCAGGTGCCATCAGGAGGTCCACCAGTGGGGCCAGGACACTAGAAGCCCTCCCACTGTTGCCCCCCCCCCCCACAAGCACCAAGAATATAGTGCATAACCTGCCCCAGCCTGAGAATTCCTATCGATACCTTGTGGCTAATAAACACTGATGGGCCTCTGCTCCATGTGTTTATCCAGTTCCCTCTTGAAGTCGTCCATGCTTGTAGCCGCCACCACCTCCTGTGGCAGTGAATTTCATGTGTTAATCACTCTTTGGGTGAAGAAGTACTTCCTTTTATCCGTTCTAACCCGACCGCTCAGCAATTTCATGGAGTGCCCGCGAGTTCTTGTATTATGAGAAAGGGAGAAAAGTACTTCTTTCTCTACCATGCATAATCTTATAAACCTCGATCATGTCACCCCTCAGCCATCATTTCTCCAAGCTAAAGAGCCCCAAGCGCTTTAACCTTTCTTCATAGGGAAAGTGTTCCAACCCTTTTATCATTCTAGTTGCCTATGTGTAATGGGTAGCAAAGTCTGTTCCAATGTATCTGAAGAAGTGTGCATGCACGCAAAAGCTTTTATCCAGAATTAAACATTGTTGTCTTAAAGGTGCCACTGGACTCAAACTTACAGCCATTTCTCCCTCCAATGAGGAAACGTTGAAGGAGCTGGGTACGCTTAGCCTGGAGAGGAGATGACTGAGAGGTGATATGAGAACCCTTTCCAGGTACTTGGAGGGCTGTCCTATAGAGGATGGTGCGGAATTGTTTTCTGATGCCCCAGAAGGTCGGTCCAGAACTAACGGATTGAATTTAAATCAGAAGAGTTTTCAGCTAAACATTAGGGTCCCTGCCACACGGGGGGGAAAGGAACGGGCGAAAGTGCGGCTTTATAAAGCCGCACCAAAAGAAACACGCGGGGGAGGGGATCACATTGATCCCCTGAGCCACGGCGCATTCCCTCCCCGGCACGATCAGATGCTGGGGAAAGCGACAGTGGGGAACGGGAGACTGCTGAACTCCGCATGTCTGAGCATGCGCAGTTCAGCCAGGAGCCGGGGATGCGCCGGCAGAAGGACGCGCCGGCGATCCCACGGCCGGCCTTGATGCGGCCGCGCTGGAAGAACCACCTCGGTAGGTGGTGTATTTTTGCTGCGCCTTTTTTGGTGTTGGTATGGATCGGGGATGGGTGCGCACCGCTTCCCAGATGTTCCGGTGAGATCGCGCCCGTTTGCTGCGCCCCCGATCCGTCCCTCTCCCGGGCCAAACCTTTACGTGTGACCGGGGCCTAGGAAGAACTTCCTGACAGAATGGTTCCTGAGTGGAACAGGCTTCCCCGGGAGGTGTTGGGCTCTCCCTCTTGGGAGGTTTTGAGACTGAGGCTCCATGGCCATCTGACAGCAGTGCTGATTCAGTGAACTTAGGCAGATCACAAGAAGGGAGGGCAGGGAGGATTGCCTCAGTGCTTAGTTCTCGTGGCCCTTTCTTACACGCCCAGGGAAATGCCGGTCATCACTTCGGGGTCAGGAAGCAATTTTTTCTCCAGGCCAGTTTGGCCCCCAGTGATCCTGGAGGTTTTTTGTCTTCTTCTTGGCATGGTGTGGAGGGGGGGAGGTATTTGTGAATTTCCCGCATTGTGCAGGGGGTTGGACTAGATGACCCTGGAGGTCCCCTCCAACCCTATGATTCTACGAAGGTGGTGCCAGCCAAGGCAGCCTAAGTATGTATACAGGGGACTTACAGTGCAATCCTACACAGAGATCTACCCTTCTAACTCCATTGAAGGCCGTAGGCTTCGAAGGGTATAATTTGCTTTTGGATTGCATGGGCTTGGTTACTTACCAAGAGTATTAAATGTCAAGTTAGGCAGACAAGTATTCCCGATCCCCTGTTTTACAGAGGCAAACAACCGTACTCCAGGGCAAATGGATTTTGGGGTGTTTCTGACGCAGCGGGCGCGACGTGGCGTTCCTAAGGTTATCTCTTTTCCATGTGCCAGCCTGACCTTTCAAATCCCTTCCATTATTGCTTCTTGAGCCTAGGAGCACCATCTCCGTTATTCCCTTTTAATGCTGATTGTTCTAAAATACTCCAGCCCACCTGCTCAGCCTTCAAGACTGCCAGAAATCAAATCAAAACACTTAATTAAATCAGCTTTTAAAAAGCTTGCCGCCACCTGGACACATGCACCGGCTTCCCAGGTGGCAGAGCAGGATTTCGCAAGGCTTAGAATCTATTCTGCCCGCTGATCCCCCGCCTCCTCCCACCTCCCGCTTGCTCTTCTTTGATCACAGGCGCATGAATACAGACCCACAAAGCATTGTTCCGGGAGGTAAGTTTGGGTGGGAGACAGTGTTCCCTCTAAGCTGAGTTAGTGTGAGCTAGCTCAGGTTTTTTTGGCCTCCGGTTCACACGTTTTGGTCTTAGCTCAGTGAAAAGTATGCAGACGGAGAGTGATTTCAGCTAAGCATACCTTTATTTAGTCAGGAACAAGACAAAGCACCCGGCTCACAGGCCGGCTTATATTCCCTCAGAGAAACCCACCACCAAACACACACCCCACTCCCGATAGGCTATTTACAGTAACCAAGAGACCTATTGGCCTCTTGGCCCGGGACCTAGCCCTCTCATTGGGCCTGGCTAGGATCCTACTGCTCATTGTCTTTTGGTCTGAAGCTAGCTGTGTTTGCTGCCTGGACAAGCCCAGGCATGCCCGGCCCTGTAGGGGCCTGATACACTACACTCAGGAAGGACGGCTCCAGAGCAAATGAAGGACGCGATCACACACAGAATTAGCTGCGCCATAGGCGCGAATGCCGGGTGGATTTTAAGGGCGCGATCACACGCAAACATCTGGGAAGCGTTCTGCACTCGTCGCCAACCCACTTTGCTCTTCTGCAGAAGTGGAGTCAAAAAACACAGGGGAAGGTCAAGTAGCAAATGGGTTTGCGACAGGCCAGGAATGGAGCCTCTCCTGTGTGATCGCGCCAGCATGTTCTCATGGCGTCGGGATGGTCTGATTAGGCCATCCCGACTCCATGCCGTTGTTTTTCCCCCCGTTTCAGTGTGCGCATCATCACACACTTCATAGGGAGCCCTCAGTGCGGAGATGCGAATCATCGATCCCCCACTGAAGTGCAACGGTGTTGGAGTTTCAAACTGCTTATACTTCAGTCATTACAGAGTTAAATGTTGTTTGTTAGGAAACAGGATGTTACGTTACATAATGTATTCTACGGCGGGAAAGTTTGAGGGAGTTGCTTAGCCTAATGAAGTGACCTGTGACCTTTGTATTGGTCAACTAACAACTTGTTTGTGGAAATGCTTTGATCTAGCATTCATGTATTCACAAGCTTTATGGCTCTTTGTGTGAAACAGACAGGAAGCTACCCTCTTGAACCGAAGGATAGATAGAAAGATGTAGCTGTTAACATAGTAGTACTGAAAGTAACTGCAAGTGTGTAACCTTTTCATTTTATTTCTTTTATCCAAAGTACCTTACCCATGCTTTATTTTGTTTTGTAGTAAAGATATTTTTCTTTTAAGTAATGTGGCTCTTGTGTTTGCAAAACGACCGTCGATCTTGAATCTCAGAATCCCAACAAACGGAAACACATGGCCAACCCCCCCCCCCCACTCACCCGCAGTTGCATCTGATCATGCACTGCCTGCATCTCCCAGGTACCGTGTGATCGCTCAACTGCGGGTCAAAGTCCTACAGAACAAATAGCCTCGCTTCCCCCCCGCGTTATCTCGCGCATGTGACCGCAACCTAATGTATGCAGTAGCCAAATCGCTCACTCACAACTTTAATGCCAGTTGCTCACAAAGTAGATTTTTTGCTCACAAGACTCCACAGCTTAGAGGGAGCATTGCTCACAAGGTGCCTGCGGTGGAGAAGGGAAGGGACTGTGATTGTAAGCCACTTTGAGACTTCTTAAGGTAGAGAAAAGTAGGGTATAAGACCTCCCCCTCCTCATAAGAACATAAGAGAAGCCAATGTTGGATCAGGCCAATGGCCCATCCAGTCCAACTCTGTGTCACACAGTGGCCAAAAATACCAGGTGCCATCAGGAGGTCCACCAGTGGGGCCAGGACACTAGAAGCCCTCCCACTGTTGCCCCCCCGCAAGCACCAAGAATACAGACCATCCCTTGCCCCAGCCTGAAAGCCCCTATCTATATCTTGTGGCTCATAGCCACTGATGGACCTCTGCTCCATATGCTTATCCAATTCCCTCTTGAAGCCGTCCATGCTTGTAGCCGCCGCCACCTCCTGTGGCAGTGAGTTCCGTGTGTTAATCACTCTTTGGGTGAAGAAGGACTTCCTTTTATCAATTCTAACCTGACTGCTCAGCTATTTCATGGCGTGCCCACGCGGTCTCCTTCTTCTCTGTGTCACAACCCTGGACTTCCTTGGTGTTCTCCCACCCGAGTACGAACCAGGACCAACCCCGATTATCTTCTGAGATCTAATGAGATCAGGCTAGCACCTGCCCATATGAAGCAGCAATTCCTGGGACTGTAGCACCGATTTTTAACACGAACATGTCCTGAATTTCAAGGGCTTCTCCCTGCCCCCCTCCCCAATTCGCCCCCATAGTAGAAGTCCCCAGGCCATACTTTGAAATGATTCGTGCATCCTATTATTCTGACAGCACAATAAATATGCTTATCTTAAGTGAAGCGAAGTCTGCAATAAAACAGATTGGATGGGTTTTCACCAAGCGGGAGAGACCCTGGTGTGCCGGGCGAGGAGGGATGCGGCAGAACTCTCTTGTTTCACGACGGGAGACCAAATACGCCTGGACGCGGTCATCGCGGGGGTCTCTAAATATTAATTTATCCTTATTGTGATGTTCCGCAGCAACTGGTGACTGGCCAGGTATTCTAAAGCTTTTAATACCGACAGGACATTTCAAAGAGATAGTTTTCTCTTTCAAAGAAAAGGAAATGTGTAAAATGTGGCCGGATCACAGGGCCAGAAGGGGTACAAACCCTTCCAGTCATCAGCATGACATCCTGCAGTTAAGGGTGTGATATTCTGATTGAACTGAGAGCCACTGGAACTCAAGGGCATCCGATGAAGCTGACAGGCAGTAGGTTCAGGACGGGCAAAAGGAAAGACACCAGTTTGGTGTAGTGGTTAGGAGTAGTTAGGACTCTAATCTGGGAGAACCGGGTTTGATTCCCCATTCCTCCACACGCAGCTGCTGGGGTGACCTTGAGTCAGTCACAAGTTCTCTCAGAGCTGTTCTCTCAAGGGCAGTTCTCAAAAGAGCTCTCTCAGCCCCACCTACTTCACTAGGTGTTCTGTTGTGGGGAGTGTAATGTACTGAAAGTATTACATGAATCGCCTAATCCACCTCCCATGTCAAGCTTCGAGCCAGTCAAGGCTCCATCAGCGCTAACAGACTATTGGTCGCTCCAGGACAGCAGGACTATTCCCTGAGCGGGAAGAACTCTCATTGGTCCTTATCCAAACAATCTCATTGGTTGTTAAATGTAAATAGGCGTGGCTACATTAGCCCGGGAATGTTTAAAAGGAGCCTAGCTCCCAATGTTAATCTGTTCTGGTTTCGAATGCGTTTGAGTGCTTGTTCGTTACTTCAATAAAGCTGATTCACTTTGCTGAAATCACTCTCCGGATCTTTGTTAGCAGCGATCTAACAGGGAGGGGAAGGGGAAGGAGATTGTAAGCCGCTCTGAGAGTCCTTCGGGTAATGAAGGGCAGGGTATAAATCCAATCTCTTCCTCCCCCCCCCACTACTACTACTACTACTACTACTACTACTACTACTACTACTACTACTACTACTACTACTACTACTACTACTACTACTACTACTACTACTACTACTACTACTACTACTACTACTACTACTACTACTACTACTACTACTACTACTACTACTACTACTACTACTACTACTACTACTACTACTACTACTACTACTACTACTACTACTACTACTACTACTACTACTACTACTACTACTACTACTACTACTACTACTACTACTACTACTACTACTACTACTACTACTACTACTACTACTACTACTACTACTACTACTACTACTACTACTACTACTACTACTACTACTACTACTACTACTACTACTACTACTACTACTACTACTACTACTACTACTACTACTACTACTACTACTACTACTACTACTACTACTACTACTACTACTACTACTACTACTACTACTACTACTACTACTACTACTACTACTACTACTACTACTACTACTACTACTACTACTACTACTACCTCCCCCCCCCACTACTACTACTACTACTACTACTACTACTACTACTACTTCTTCTTCTTCTTCTTCTTCTTCTTCTTCTTCTTCTTCTTCTTCTTCTTCTTCTTCTTCTTCTTCTTCTTCTTCTTCTTCTTCTTCTTCTTCCTGCTTTATTAGAGAGCAAAAAGAGGAATGTCTTATTGCAAGGATGCTTAATTTTTGCCGGACTTCGTGATGAGGAGGACTTCAGGTCGCCAGCAGTCGGGTGGGACTTGGAGTTCCCACCTGGAGACCTCCAATCAGGTGCAGGTTGGGAAATACCTGGAGGTTTGGGGGGGTGGAGCCTGAGGAGGGTGGAGTCTGGGGAGGGGAGGGACTCTCAGGATGACATAATAACAGAGCGTCCACCTTCCAAGGCAACCATTTTCTCCAGGGGAACTGATCTCTGTAGTTGGGGGATCAGTTATAATTCTGGGGTATCTTCAGGCCCCACCTGGAGGTTGCATTTCTCGTCAGCACCTCACTGTTGCATAGGGGGTGCCAGGTGCCCCCTGGTCATCCATGGGGGTTGGGGTGCTAGGGTTGCCAGCGACAGGTTGGGAGACTCCTGGAGACTTGGGGATGGAGCCTGGGGAGGACAAGGACCTCAGTGAGGTACAAGGCCACAGAGTCCACCCTCCAAAGCATCCTTTCCCCCCCTCTCTAGTCTGGAGATGAGCTCTTATTCCAGGAGATCCCCAGGCGCCACCTGGACGCTGGCATCCCTACCGTCACCTCATATATAGGAACCCTTCTTATCTACAGGGAGGGAGAAGAGTGGGGAAAGACTGGATGTGTGACTTGCTGGTCTCCGGACAATTCTCTCTCTCTCTTTCTCTGTTTGGTTTAGTGGTTAGGAGCACGGACTCTAATCTGGGAGAACTGGGTTTGATCCCCCATTCCTTCACATGCAGCTGCTGGTGTGACCTTGAGTCAGTCATAAGTTCTCTCAGAGCTGTTCTCTCAGGATCAGTTCTCAAAAAAGCTCCCTCAGCCCCACCTACCTCACAGGGACCGATTTCCCACAAACCACTGCTCCGCCCTCGCTCTTCCCTTTCCCCCGATTGTATATGTCAATGTCCCACTACTTGCTGTGCTGGCACATTTTGACCCGCAGCTTCGCCCGATTTCCCCCCTCATCTTCTCAAACCTGTTTTTTGAGGATCAAAAAGATGCGGGGGAAATCGGGTGAGGCTGCTGGTCAAAATACGCCACGCAGCAAGTAGTGGGAAATTGACGAATACAATCAGGGGAAGGGAAGAGTGAGGGTGGAGCAGCTGCTTGTGGCAAATCGGTTGGGTTGTCTGTTGTGGGAAGAGGAAGGGAAAGGAGATTAGAAGCCACTCTGACTCCTTCAGGTAGTGAAGGGCGGGGTATAAATCCCATCTCCTCCTCCTCCTCCTCTTCTTCTTCTTCTTCTCTCTCTCTCTCTCTGATACATGTTGTGGGGGGGGGGGGCCTCCTCCAGACTGGCTTTTGTTGGAGGACGC
>NW_015175427.1:105160-122677 GCF_001447785.1 Gekko japonicus
GGGAAAGAGAGCCCGAGACGCCCTGCAGCAAAAGCCCAATCTAATCAGCCGTCTCCCCCGAGGAGCAAGCCAGTCTTTAAGCCCGCCATTCCACAAATAATTTTTATGAATAATCATCATAATAAAAACTCCTTTGCACTAAGGCTGAGAGCCAACTCCATATGTCAAAGGAAACATAAAGTAATTGTAATTCACAAGAAACAGTTTCTACGGGCTTGTTTAAGCACAACGGCAGCACTGGTGGCCACAAAACAAAAGGACGGACTGCACCATTTCATAGAGGATAGTCCCCAGCTCTGCCACCACCCCCTATAGGTGGTGGCTCTGCAGGGTTGCCAGCTCTCAGTTGGGAAATATGTGGAGATTTTTTTGGGGGGGGTGGAGCCTGAGGAGGGAGAGGTTTGGGGGAGAGGAGGGGCTTCAGTGGCTCATCAAAGTTGGACACCCCCGACGGAAACCTGAAGCAGTCTCAAAAAGAAACCAAAGGAGGGGGCAAATAAAAACCTCCAGAGTGGCGGCTGTTCTGAAGAGAGCGAAAGTTCAGGAGGGTCCGGTGGGAAAGAGAAGATCAGGCAGGTGTCTCAGGTGATCTCAAGCGAAGACCGAATGGAAAGAAAAACAGGGCAGAGACTCAGGCCAGCTTGAATCTCCAAGGACCCTGCGTGAAATCACAGGGGCACAGGGTTGCCAGATCCGGGTTGGGAAATAAATACCTGGGGATTTTGGAAGCAGAGCCTGAGGAAGGCAGGGATTGGGGAGGGGAGGGATTTAGATGGGGTATAATGTCATACAGCCTACCGAAGAAGAAGAAGAGGAGGGGGGGGGAGATTGGATTTATACCCCGCCCTTCACTACCCAAGGGAGTCTCAGAGCAGTTCACAATCACAATCTCCTTTCCCTCCCCCTCCCCACAACAGGCACCCTGTGAGGTGGGTGGGGCTGAGAGAGCTCTTTTGAGAACTACTCTTTCCAGAACAGCTCTAAGACAACTGTGACTGACCCAAGGTCACCCAGCTGGTTCCATGTGGAGGAGTGGGGAATCAAACCCAGTTTTCCCAGATCAGAGTCCACAGTCCTAACCACTACACAAAACAGCGGCCATTTTCTCCATATGAACTGACCTCTGTCACCTGGAGTTCGGTTGTAATCCCGGGAGATCGCCAGCCACCGCCTGGAGGTTGGCAACTCTTCTTCTTTGTACTTTTCACAATTCCAGTTACAGTTGCCACCTTCGGGTTGGGACATTCCTGGGGATCTGGTGGTTGATCCTGGGGAGGGTAGCACTTCATTTCTACAAACAGCTTTATTTCCTGTTGACTTCTACGGCTTGCTTTGATATGGATTTGGACTTTTACATGCAATGTGCACTTTGAATGTCGATATTGTCTCTGAATGCTGAAAAGTTGTGAGTTCATTACTGTCGATGCCTTTTCATTTACACAGACACACACATCTATTTTGCCTCCTTGTTTTCGTTATTCTCCACAGTATTTTGGTTTGTTGTACCACCAGGAGGTTGGCAACCCTAGCACCACCTCATAAATAAATAAATAAATAAATAAATAAAATATACAGTGAACTCCCTGTGTTCCCTGGAAAAGAAGAAGAGGAAGAGAGAAGAAGAGATTGGATTTATACCCCGCCCTTCACTTGGAGTCTCAGAGCAGCTTACAAACTCCTTTCCCTTCCCCTCCCCACAACAGACACCCTGTGAGGTAAAAGAAGAAGAAGAAGAGATTGGATTTATACCCCGCCCTTCACTACCCAAAGGAGTCTCAGAGCAGCTCACAAACTCCTTTCCCTTCCCCTCCGCACAACAGACACCCTGTGAGGTAAAAGAAGAAGAAGAAGAGATTGGATTTATACCCCGCCCTTCACTACCCAAAGGAGTCTCAGAGCAGCTTACAAACTCCTTTCCCTTCCCCTCCCCACAACAGACACCCTGTGAGGTAAAAGAAGAAGAGATTGGTTTTATACCCCGCCCTTCACTACCCAAAGGAGTCTCAGAGGGGTTTACAAACTCCTTTCCCTTCCCCTCCCCACAACAGACACCATGTGAGGTCGGTGGGGCTGAGAGAGCTCTGACAGAAGCTCCCCAGTTTCTAAGGGAACAGAGTTCCGCCTCTCCGGGCCAACACATGCTAGTGTAATAAAGCCGTTGTTAGGAACACAGCTGTTTATGGGTGCTCTCTCAGTAATGTATCATGGTGACAGTGGAAGAACATGAATTGCTGCAAAACCCAACCAGGGAAGTTAGTCTGCAACCCCCTATAGCTACTTAGAACTCACTGTCTCAACAATGCAAGCCTCTTTGACCACTCTGCCACACTGCCTTCCTTTCGCGGGGTGCCGAATGCCCCTCTCTGCCTCCTCCGCCTCGCTGCTTGACTTCTTCAGGGGTCGCTCACCTTCCTGTGCCCACGTTGCAAATAAGAACTTGATGCTGCAATCCTACGCAGAGTAATTCTGCATAAAAGCCAGACATTTGTTGTCATATCTGCCTCCCCTTGGGGGAGAGGGACGACCCCTGAGAATTTCTTCTCAACTGGTTATGGGAGAAAAACCGGGAGCTCCAAATGTGTTGTACTTTTAACTGGCTGTGAAACCAGGGATGCTTCCTTCCCAGTGGCCTGAAATTTGGCAAGGCGAGATCCCGTGTGTGAAGAATATGGTAATAAATCTAAACACAAGTGTGTGGAAAACAAATCAAAATGAGTATGGCTAACATTTTTGTGCACACCACTACTCGGTACAAGGTTTTCTTCAGTTCTAGGGCTCTTCTGAGTATATTCTTGGGAGTTAGCACACTCTGAAAGAAGAAGAGGAGGAGGAGGAGGAGGAGGAGGAGATTGGATTTCTACCCTGCCCTTCACTTGGTGTCTCAGAGCAGCTTACAATCTCCTTTCCCTTCTTCTCCTCACAACAGATACCCTGTGAGGTTGGTGGGGCTGAGAGAGCTCTTTCGAGAACTGCTCCTGAGAGAACAGCTCTGAGGTTGGGGCACCCCTTCTCTCATACACAAACCTTTATTGGCATAACACAGCAACAAGAAGGGCAGTGAAACAGTTAGACAAATAAATTAATAGGTCATGGCAAATTACACCAAGCTGCCCCAACAAAAGATCATTTAGAAGCTTCTCGTAAATAATATACTCAGTTAAAAATATAACAGTTCTAAAGAACACAGGGGGATTAAGACTTGTACGCCCATACCCTAAGCTTCCAGACATAGGCTAAGAATTCAGCAACAGACAAAGTAAATGCCGAGAACTTATCAGACAATAAAAGTTTAAGATCTTTGTCAGTCGGATTCCTTGTGGTAGGTAAATGGGGGCTAATCAGATGGCTATGCATAGTGGAATATTGGGGACAGCGTAGAAGAATATGAGCAACTGAATCAGGTTCACTATAGAGGCAATTGCAGGTTCTGTCCCTATAGGGGATACCCCTGTATCTGCCTAAGACCACAGTGGAAGGGAAAAGATTGAATCTCGCTAACATAAAAACCCGCCGATAAAGTGCGATTGTTAGATTAGAGATGTACTGAGCCATAGAAGCTTGGGGGGGGGAAGGTCAAGGGAGCATGGGGAGCAGACTCCATAGCTCCCGGCATTAATTGTTTGGGCTTCCATATCCCAAATCCTCCTCCTCCTCACCTGCAAAATAGCTGTTTCACCACCCTTATACAAAGAAGCCAAATCGATTCCCATAGTTTGTGACCAAGTGGAAATATAGGGGTCAACCAGAAGTTGAACCATAAGGCTGTTGGGGGGAGAACTAAAATGCAAACGCAACCAATATTTGATAGTGGTGATCCATGCCCGACATTCAATAGGGTGGGCACCTAACTCCGCACAAAGAGAAAAATAAGATACAGAGTTAGGCAAACCTAAAATCCTACGAAAAAAGTTAGCACTTATTAGTTCTACTTTTTAATGGAAATTTTTGATCCATATGGGAACCCCATACAGTAAACCAGAGATAACAGACACCTGAAAAATCTGGGAGCTGCCAGGACAAATTGATTACTGTGGCGATTTCATGTTTATCTCTGTGTGTGTGGCTTTAAAAGTTTGGTTTGCATGGCTGTGTGATGATAATCTAGAATGCTGGACTCAGACAAGTGATATGATTGGTGAGTGACAGAGAGGGGGAGGGGTTTTGGAATGGATGCTGTGTGAATGATTTGAATGTCTATCAGGAGTGACTGTTAGAGTTTAGACAGTTAGGCAGACAGTTGATGTTCAGTTAAGCAGTTTTGTTCGGATTTCTGTGAGAGAAGCAGAAGAGAAGTTAAGTTCTGTCTCTGAGTTGAAGGAGACTCATCCCTGTGTGTGAAAAGAGTGACATTTAGTTCTGTGTTATAAGAGTTACAATTGAAAGATGAGAGTCTAGGAAAAAGTACAGTGTTACAAAGTTGCCTATGAAAAATCCCTGTCAGTAGAGAGAAGCTTGTGAGAGACACTAAGCCATTGTTCAAATCATTCCCAGTACGGTTTACATTGTTTACCCTCATGTTTATACTTTCGTTAAATAAATCCTATTTACTTCAAGTCTACCAGCTCAGTAAAGAATCCTTCCTCAGACCACATGGACCTTCATGAAAGCTCACACCCTCGGTATACCGACCCTGTGAGAAATATTATAGGAAAAGGTTTGGAAAGCCTAAATTTTCCTGGTGGCAGCCAGATTACCCTACAGAGTAAAACTGAAAGAACATTTTAAAGTAAAACTAGACCTCCCCAAATAAGAGGTCGTCACAATTACCTTTTAAATAAAAAAAGCGAGTTAAAGCTGCAATCTTATTCCAGCTAAGCTAAGGGCCTAGTAAAAGAGAGAATGGCAGCGTCATCTGCATAAAGTAAAATGGGAACTGCAGAGGAGTTCAGTTTGGGGAAATGACCGTCAGTTTTAACTAAACACTGTGGGAGGTCAGAGATAAAAAGGTTAAAAAGGGCAACCCTTCTCTCTGAAAGCAGAGGTAGGGTCAGTAGAACCTCCTAAAGGCTAGAGTGTGTCAGGGCAAGTATTGTTCCCCCCTGAGGTGGAGCTACCTCTCCCATCTAGCTGCTCCTCATCCCTGAATGGAAAGAACAAAACTGTGGTTCTTCCAGAGACACAACAGGCAACCTCCAGTGTGGAGGCAGGTAACAATGCTGCTCCAAGAGTGATTGGATCATCCAGTCACATGGAAGAATTACCCCTCTTTACCAGCAGAGCACTGAAATGGGGCCTCCAAAGCGGGGGGGGGGGAATTGGCAGCCCTAAGAGAGAGAGAGAATAAGAAAAACACACACACTCTCACCTTGTCTTTAGTCAGCATTTGCGGAGGGAAAAGAGCTTTAAAAATGGAACATTTTGTCAGGCACAGCACAGCCAAGAAAAGAAGATGAGGAAGGTTAAAAAAAGGAAAGATAAAAATTGCTTTTCCTGACCATTGTTTTTTGCTTAAATCGGTTTCCTTTCAGACAATCCATATTCGCTGATTTTTGTATGATAAGAACTGTGAAGAAGAAGAGGAGGAAGAAGAGATTGGATTTATACCCCGCCCTTCACTACCCAAAGGAGTCTCAGAGCGGCTTACAAACTCCTTTCCCTTCTCCTCCCCACAACAGACACTCTGTGAGCAGCGTTCCCTCTAAGCTGAGTTAGTGTGAGCTAGCTCACAGTTTTTTAGCCTCGGGCTCACACATTTTTGTCTTGACTCAGGAAGGAGGGCTCCAGAGCAAACTAATTTATGCAGTAACCAAATTGCTCGCTCACAACTTTAATGACAGCAGCTCACAAAGTAGAATATTTGCTCACAAGACTCCATAGCTTAGAGGGAACACTGCCTGTGAGGGAGGTGGGGCTGAGAGAGCTCTTGACAGAAAGTGCTCTTTTTCAAGAACAACTCTTATCAGAACTACGGCTTGCCCAAGGTCATCCAGCCAGGTGCAAGTGGAGGAGTGGGGAATCAAACCCGGTTCTCCCAGATTAGAGTCCGCGCACTTAACCACTGCACCACTACACCAAACTGTGGTAACCTTGTGGTGGCTAATGGCTAGGGTCGAAGGGTGCCATTTTGAATTTTGAAGCTGTGGGCCGGAATAACGTTCTCAGCAATGTTCAAAGCCCACTCTTGAACAATTGGAATATATATCTTCCAATTACTTTAAACGGTATTTGTTGTGGCTGAGCACCATATACAGTTTCCAGCCTCCAGGCAGCACCTGGAGTTTCCCCTAGTTTCAACATTTTGAAAAACTGACAGATAACCTAAACTCTTTATTCCAAATCCTTTGAGGTTCTTCCATGCTTTGATTTTGATGAGAACCATTTATTTCTTTGGGTAATGTTTAATCTGCCCTTTCCTATTACCAGGGCTTTTTTGGTAGAAAAAGCCCAGCAGGAACTCATTAGCATAATAGGCCACACCCAACAGCAGGAACTCATTAGCATTTTAGGCCACACCCCTGACAGCACAGCTCATTAGCACATTAGGACGCACCCCCGTGTTACCAGAAGTGTGGTCATCCAGCCACACCTTTTGCTTCTTATTCTCTTTACCTTGTTTGTTGTCAAAACCCAGGGCTTTTTGCATGTTAGGCCACACACCCCTAATTGTAGTTTCTGCTGTTAGGTGTGGCCTATTATGCTAATGAGTTCCTGATGGGCATGGCCAACTTGGGAGCCAGCCGGAACTCCGTTCCTGTGCGTTCCTGCCCAAAAATAGCCCTGCCTATTACAGACTTGAAGTGGCAAGCAGATTTGACATTGTCTTCCGATAGGGTTCCCAACATTGCTTCAGCAAATGCCAGGAGATTTGGGAGGTGATGCCTATGGAGGACAGAGTTTGGGGAGGATGTGATGTGTCAGCATGGTGTCGTGGTTAAGAGCGGTGAACTCTAATCTGGAGAACTGGGTTTGATTCCCCACTCCTTCGCATGAAACCTGCTGGGTGACCTTGGGTCAGCCACTGTTCTCTTCAAACTCTCTCAGCCCCACCTACCTTGTGAGTTACCCATTGTGGAATGGGGAAGGGAAGGAGATTGTAAGCCACTTTGAGACTCCTTAAGGTAGTGAAAAGCAGGGTATAAAAACCTCTTCTTCTTCATTCAGGGTGAGGCTCCAGGCTGACCTCCTCTAGTCTCTATGGTTTTCATGAGCGACTAGGGTAAATTCCTAGAGCGCCACTATGTGGAATCCATTTTTTTCTGACTCCTCAAGTCCTCAGAGGTGGGAAATCAAGGCTGGCAAATACCAGGCCAAGGCAGGTAAAAGGGAGGCCTGTCTCTCATGGCCTTAGGAAGAGCCGGGACTCTTCAGTCATTACAGGTATTAATGGGCTTACCAAAAAGAAGGGAATATGTTATCTGCATGTACTGCTACTTTGAATGGTCTCTGCGCTTTCCTAGATTCCATTTATATTTTACATAATTATGCCTCACCCTGTAGTCCCTGCATTCCACGGCCCTTTGACTGTGACAAATGAGAAATGTGAGGTATAAATGTTTGATAAATAAATGCATAAAATAACAGTTTGGGTTGGCTGCCCCTTATTCCTGGCAGCATGCAAAGCTAACCCCTGAAGACCCCAGAAGAGTGTTCCCTTTGCCAATTGGATGCTCCACAGAACGTTCTCCGACTTGTCTGGGAGGCGAAATCACAGCCCTTTCTTCCTCCGTCTGGATTTCCACAGAGCCGGCGTTGGTGGAGTTGTCACATTTCATTCTTTTTATCATTTGGTACTACTCAGCCGCTCTTGACTCTTGGTTTTGTTTTCTATTATTTATAAGAATCACTGTTTTCCAGCCCGTTCTTGCAGCACAGCCCGTGTCATTTTGTCTTACGATGATGGCAAAATCTGGAGCTTTCTTGGGAAAACACAGCAATGTGTCAGGACTTCAGCCAGGAGCCCTCCCAGGCCAGATTCCAGTTACTGGTGGCAATTCAAAAAGATAGCCAAAGCAGCACAACAAAAGCCAGTTTGGTGTAGTGGTTAAGTGGGCAAACTCTAATTTGGGAGAACCAGGTTTGATTCCCCACTCCTCCACTTGCGGCTGCTGGATGACCTTGGGCAAGCCATAAGTTCTGGCACAGCTGTTCTTGAAAAAAAGCAGTTTCTGTCAGAGCTCTCCCAGCCCCACCTACCTCACAGGGTGTCTGTTGTGGGGAGGGGAAGGGAAAGGAGTTTGTAAGTCACTCTGAGACTTCTTTGAGTAGTGAAGGGCGGGGTATAAATCCAATCTCCTCCTCCTCCTCTTCTTCTTCTTGAATACCTATAGGGCCTAGTGTTGACAGGTCCCCCCCTGGCCACCAGCAGGGGATGGGGAATTTAGGGTTGACAGCTCCAGGTAGAGAATAACCCGGAGATTTGGGGAATGGAACCTGGGGAGGACAAGAGACCTCAGTGAGGTACAAGGCCATAGAGTCCAGCCTCCAAAGTATCCATTTTCTCCAGGGGAACTGATCTCTGTAGTCTGGAGATGAACTTTAATTCTGGGGGATCCCAAGGCCCCACCTGAAGGCTGGCATCCCTATGGCTGACCCCCAGGGGTCGTTTTGTAGAAAAACTAGGGGAACTCATTAGCATAACTCATTAGCATATGCCACACCCCCTGACATCACCGGAAGTGTGTCATAAGGCCACACACCCCGCCCCCAACGGTCCTGGCCGCCACCGCCAGCCTTGCAGCTCCACTGCCGAGCCCCATGAGGGGCCCGGCGGTGGACCTGCAAGGCCGGCGGGAGTGCAAGGGAGACCCGCGACTATCATGTGCTTGCAGCTCCATACGCCCTGGGTCTCGAAAGGTTGAAGACTGGCAGCAGCTGACTCCATCTCATCTGGTGGAATGGTATTATACGGATCTGCTGCACGGAGGGTAGTAGAGAGGCATGTGTGCGTGAGAGAGACTTTCTTTCCGAAACGTCTCTTTTGGGGAGCAACTGAACCCGCCCTAACAAAGTGCCGTTTTATTCTGCTACCGCTTTGTTTACATTTGCGAAAACACAATTGCACAATTAAAATTTAACAATATAGTAAATAAGATCTGAATAATTTACCCAGAAATGAATAAAATGGATGCTGGATGCTTTGCCTAAGGATGGAAGGAGAAACTGGGATTTCTAAGGCCTCTAAGGATCGATTCTTCACTTTAAGGACAAGCAAACAGCTTGCACGGAATTCAAGCAGGAAAAAAAATGGGGGAGGGTTAACCAGGGTTGCAAACAGAACTAGGGTTGACAGGTCCCTTACCTTTCTCGGCAGGGGGGAGTTGGTCCCGGTCTGGGACATTCGTGTGCATGGAAGTTCTGGGACATTCGTTGTGCATGCTAGGCACAACGCCAGTGGATGCTCTAGCATTCATCTTGAAAACTCTATGATACCATAGAGTTTTCAGGCCGAATGCTAGAGCGTCCCCCCGGCGATGTGCTCAGTGCAATGATGTCATTGCACCGGGCATGACGGCCAGGCATGGGCACATTGGGGGTGGGGTTCCCCCCGCCAGCTAGATCTGGGCTGGTGGGTTGGGGGCCCTTTGAGCGGGCAACCCCCTGCCCCCCTGGGGGACCTGGCAACCCTAAATAGGACTGATAGATCCACTGGTGGCTGAAGGGTTTTAAAATTTTTTATTTCTATTTACTTCATTTATATGATCCCACCTTTCTTTCCAATGGGGACTCTAAGCAGCTTACATCGTTCCCCTCTCCTCTGTTTTATCCTCACAACAACCCAGTGAGGTAGGTTGGGCTGAGAATGGGTGACTGGCCCAAAGTCATCCAGCAAGTTTCCATGGCAGAGTGGGGAATCGAACCTGGGTTTCCCTGATCCTAGTCTAACACTTTAACCACTACACCACACTGGCTGCCTCTCATATTAGGGCTGCCAAGTGTTGTGCCATAGCAGGAGACTTCTCAGCAGAAAGCCACTGTTGTTTGGTAGGATGGAGGGGTGGGGGGATGAGCAGGCTTGCCAGCAATGCTCCCTCTAAGCTGTGGGGTCTTGTGAGCAAAAACATTCTACTTTGTGAGCTACCAGCCTTAAAGTTGTGAGTGAGTGATTTGGCTGCTGCATAAGTTAGTTTTCTTTGGAGCCATCTTGCCTGAGCTAAGACAAAAATGTGTCAGCCGGAGGCTAAAAAACTGTAAGCTACCTCACACTAACTCAGCTTAGAGGGAACACTGATTGCCAAGTATTCCCTGGCATCTGGTAGGGGGGCTCCTGGGTCCTTCCTAGTATCTTCCTGGGACCCAGAAGTGATGCCATCATGTCGCCGTCGAGGGGGGTGACACTCTAGTTTTTGGGCAAAACTCTATGGTTTTTTGCCTTCAAGACCATAAAGTTTGCCCAAAAACTAGAGTGTCACCCACCCCCAACAACAGTGAGGCGATGATGTCACTTCCAGGTGACGTCATTGCATCAGGGACATTGTCTGGCAATGTCCCTGTTTCGGGGTGGGGCTTCCCCCACTGGCTAGCTGGCTAGCAGCAGACTGAAGCCCTGAAAAGCGGGAGAAACCCCACTGTGGTCTGGGGGCGGGGAACCCTCATTCCGATGGCATGATGTCACTTCCAGGGTGAATCTGGACACACTGTCACTGCATCAATGGCATTCAAACTTCTGTTGAATCCTACAGCATCGTGTCAACATGATGGTGTCCCTTCCAGGACAGCCAGTTTGGTGTAGTGGTTAGAAGTGCGGACTCTAATCTGGGAGAACCGGGTTTGATTCCCCACTCTTCCACATGCAGCTACTGGTGTGACGTTGGGTCAGTCACAAGTTCTCTCAGAGCTGTTCTCTCAAGAGCAGTCCTCAAAAGAGCTCTCTCAGCCCCACCTACCTCACAGGGTGTCTGTTGTGGGGAGGGGAAGGGAGACTGTAAGTTGCTCTAAGGTCGTGGTCACACGGTAATTTTGGTTGGGTTTCACAACTGTTCCCTATCGCATTCAAAAGGGCTGGTCAGACAGCCAATTCTGTCTCCCGCATCAAAGCGGACTCACCCCCGCAATCCTCCTAGTTTTCTAGTGCGTTTTCTGACACTGGGAAAATCAAGTACTTTTCTATTGCTTGCGCTGTGAATCTGCAATTTCTCCAAACTGGACAGCCATCTCTTGCTATGAATGCGATTAGGTCATCTGTATGTCCTTGCGGTAGGTTTTTCCCCCTGGCTTTCACCATTGTGCGCATGACCAATCCTGCGCTGAATATATTAAATGCATGAACATAAAACAGCATTCAATTAGATGTCAGTAATTCATTTTGTTCAGCACGGCACAATTTAAAAAAATTCTTTGCGAAAGTGCACATGGGCACATGTGCGCATATGCACATATGTGCATGCACATTAAAAAAAATGTGCCGTGCTGCCACTTGGGCGGCGTGACTGTTTGGATGGTGCCTGGAGCCTTGTCGCGCAATGCAAGTGGTTGGGCAAGGGATGTGATCATCTGAACCTGCTAAAAAATATCCCCGATCAAATCTACAGCGGGAACAAATCGCGATAAGCTTGTTGTGTGACCACACCCTGAGACTCCTTCAGGTAGTGAAGGGCAGGGTATAAATCCAATCTCCTCCTCCTCCTCAAACTTGACCCTCCCCAAGCATTTCTTCCCCCAAACGTCCAGGAATATCCTGAGCTGGAGATGACCACCCTGGCACCAGACAGGGGGATGGTTAAGCACCTGCTCCGTCTCCCCTCCAAATTGCACTGTTCCCCCATTCCCAGAGATTTCCCACATCTACTCACACGAACACATATGAAGCTTCCATATACCAAATCAGACCCTTGGTCCATCCAAGTCAGTCTTGTCTACCCAGGCTTGCGGTGTCTCTCCAGGGTCTCAGCCTGAGGTCTTTCCCATCACCTTCTAACTGGAGATGCCGGGGATTGAAGCTGGGACCTTCTGCATGCTGAGCAGAGGTTCTTCCACTGAGCAACCACCCCTCCCCAAGTTCAGGCCTAAACTCTGGCAGGTTTACAACACCCTTTGTGGCCAAGCTTATTCCTTCCTTCTTATTCACGGAGTTTACATCCTCTGTTAATCACTTTTATGATTTAACAAATTAGCCCAGGTTCTTACTCTGTGACCTGGCCACTGCCTATATTGCCGGTAATAAATTGCTCGGAAGCTCAACCTTTCGCCCCTTGCATCTTCTTTGCTGGCCATCTGGAATCCTGTTAACAACACCAGTAGACAAACCTTTGCTGGGTTCCAATTTATTAGAACATCCTGAGCCCCGAACCCCCCAGGCGAGAAAGCATCCAACATCTAAAGTTCGCATTGCATGGCCTTTCTGGCGCAAGGGAAGATCGGTGTTTTAAGATCAACATTGGGGAGGGGGAACTTTCAGATGTTATTAACAAGCTCCTAATAATTAGGTCAATGAACAGGAGGGGGATAGCCCACCACTTTTGTTGAAAAACAGAGAAGTCATCTCATGGACAGGTTAATTAAAAAAGAATTAGACCACTGGAGGGGAAGGTGGAATGCCTTCCTTTTGATCACATTTGCCCATTAATCGATTCATCTTAAGAACATAAGAACATAAGAGACACCAATGTTGGATCAGGCCAAAGGCCCATCCCGTCCAACACTCTGTGTCACACAGTGGCCAAAAATACCAGGTGCCATCAGGAGGTCCACCAGTGGGGCCAGGACATTAGAAGCCCTCCCACTGTTGACCCCGCCCCCCAAGCACCAAGAACACAGAGCATCACTTGCCTCAGAGTCCCTATCTATACCTTGTGGCTAAGAGCCACTGATGGACGTCTGCTCCATATGCTTATCTAATTCCCTTTTGAAGCCGTCCATGCTTGTAGCCGCCACCACTTCCTGTGGCAGTGAATTCCACTGCTTTCCCCCAAACTCACTCAGTTAATTCAAGATGGGTAGCCGTGTTAGTCTGTCTGTAGCAATAGAAAAGAGGAAGAGTCCAGGAGCACCTTCAAGACTAACACAATTTGTGGCAGGGGAGGAGCTTTCGGGAGCCACTGCTTGCTTCCTCAGATACAGCTCGAATGGGAGTCCATCTGTCCTATATATTGTGTGTATATATATATATACATATACATACACACACACACACATATCCACACACACATATACTCACACACACATACATATATACATACATATACATATACATACACACACACACACATGTATACACACACACACACACATATATTCAGATGCCAAATGACATTAGCAGGCATTAAATGCCAACAGCAGGTGAATAACAATAGCCCTCTGGAGCTAACAATTACCCCTCTGCATATCTCACCTAAATCCAATAATGCCTGTGTAGTGTATCAGGCCCTGACAGGGCCGGGCATGCCTGGACTTGTCCAGGCACAAATACCTAAAGCTTCAGTCCTAAAGACAATGGGCACATAGGATCCTAGCCAGGCCCAATCAAAGGGCTAGGTCCTGGCCAAGAGGCCAAGAGGTCTCTTGGTTACTGTAAATAGCCTATTGGGAGTGGGATGTGTGTTTGGTGGTGGGTTTCTCAGAGGGAATATAAACCGGCCTGCGAGCCGGTTAGTTGTCTTTGTCCTGAACTAAATAAAGGTATGCTTAGCTGAAATCACTCTCCATCTGCATACTTTTCAGCCTGCTATTGTCATTCGCCTGCTATTGTCATTCACCGGCTATTGTCATTCACCGGCTATTGTCATTCGGCATCTGAAATCACTCCATTTTCCAATATATAAGGACAGATGGACTCCCGTTCTAGCTGTATCTGAAGAAGTGAGCAGTGACTCCCGAAAGCTCCTCCCCTGCCAGATATTTTGTTAGTCTTTAAGGCGCTACTGGACTCTGGCTCTTTTCTATTGCTCAATTAATATTTGCGAAAATCACACACACAACAGAGAGAGAGAGAGAGAGAGAGTCTCAATTTGCTATCCTCAAAAACTCTGCCGTAAATCTCTAATCTGGCACCGAAGGAAATTTAACGCTTTTGGTCCACTTCTGTGGATTCTAATTAGGGTTGCTAATTAGTTTCTGGCAGGGCTCCTGGAACAGCTGCCTGACAGCTCTCTGATGACGAGCTGAATCGGGTTGTGATTACAGCAGGGGTCCCCCAATGCGGCCCCCACCACGTGCTTTCAGAAAGTGGGTGGGGCCAGGTGGGGCTTGTGACCAGCAGAGCTTCTGACTGGCCACTGGAGAGCTGATTGCCTGAGCAGAATTTTTTTTTAAAAAAAATTGCTTTGGCAGCTGCTGCCACCACAGTACAAAGATCTTCACTGGGTGGTTGAAAGTGAGCTGTAGGTATGCGAGGAAATATTTTTAAGCCACGCCTTCCTTTTTTTAAAAAAAAAGTAAAGGTAAAGGTTCCCTTGCTTGAAAGCCAGTCGAATCCGACTTTAGGGTTGCGGTGCTCATCTCCGTTTCCAAGCCGAAGAGCCAGCGCTGTCCGAAGACGTTTCCGTGGTCATGTGGCCGGCATGACTAAACACCAAGGCGCACGGAACGCTGTTACCTTCCCACCGAATCGGTCCCTATTTATCTACTTGCAATTACTTGCTTTCTAACTGCTAGGTTGGCAGGAGCTGGAACTAGAGGCGGGATCTCCCTCCGTCATGCGGCACACCCGGGTCTCGAACTGCTGAACTACCGACCTTCCACAGCCTGCAATTCAGCGTCTTAACCACTTGAGCCACCGCAGCTCCTCCTTTTAAAAGCCACCCCATTAAACAGAGCTTCCGCCTGAAACGTGGATGAGTGACCTCATCCCTCGACTCTGTGTCTTTGGCTTCGCCTCCTCCGGCAGCCATTTTGTAGTTGTGCCTACCACCCTGTCTCTGAACTCCAAAGGCGTCCGTAGACGCTAAGAGGTTGGGGACCCCTGGGTTAGAGTTTCCGACGAGGATCAGGGATGGGTGGGATTAATCACCTACTTGTCGGGGTAATATAGCAATGTTATCTGGCCCTAAAACGGGAGCACTGTCTAGCTTCCAGGTGGTAATACATTTCAAATATCAAAGATGTAATTTAATATTTGTATTACATCTTTATATTTTTGTGAACTTTTTCAGCAATTTATTTTGTATTTACTATACTCTATTTGCTGTACCCCATAGTCTATATGTTATATTCTCACTGGGATCATGTCCACTTTGAATCATAGATTTGCCTTCTCAGAAGAAGAAAAATTAAGGATATTAGGAAACAACTCCGGACTTAAAAGGGGTAATAGGAATCCTTCTGATTAGCTTCCAGGTGGTACCTGGAAATCCCTGGAAATTACAGGTCATCTTCAGACGACAGAGATCAGTTCCCCTGGAGAAAAGGGATGCTTTGGAGGTTGGATTCAATGGCATTGTACCCAACCACCCCCTCTGTAATGTATTGGAAAATCGCTTACATGAATCGCCTCATTCACTCCCCATGCAAAGCTTGAGCCGGATGAAGGCTCCACTGAACTGCATTGCCATTGGTCGCCCTCTAACAGCGACCAATCAGAAACTGTACAGTCTACAGAGAGGGAAAGACTCTCATTGGTTTTTAACTACACAATCTTATTGGTTATCTGTAAATAGGCGTGGCTATGTTAGCCCGGGAATGTTTAAAAGGAGCCTAGCTCCCAAGGTTAAACTGTTCTGGTTATGAATGCGTTTGAGTGCTTGTTCGTTACTTCATTAAAGCTGAATCACTTTGCAGAAATCACTCTCGAGTCTTTGTTAGCAGCGATCTAACACCCTCATCCCCCTGCCGGTGGCCGGTGGGGACCTGGCAACCCGAAGAAGGGCCACAGGGTTGGGGTCAATGTTCCTTCCAAGCTGTGGGGTCCTGTGAGCAGAAATTCTACTTTGTGAGCTACTGACATTAAAGTTGTGAACGAGCAATTTGGCTACTGCATCAATTAGTTTGCTCTGGAGCCATCCTCCCCGAGCTAAGACAAAAATGTGTGAGCCGGAGGCTAAACACAGTCAATGTTCCCTCCAAGCTGTGGAGTCTTGTGAGCAGAAATCCTACTTTGTGAGCTACTGACATTAAAGTTGTGAACGAGTGATTTGACTACTGCATCAATTAGTTTGCTCTGGAGCCCTCCTCCCCAAGCTAAGACAAAAATGTGTGAGCCGGAGGCTAAAAAACTGTGAGCTAGCTCTCACTAACTCAGCTTCGAGGGAACACTGGTTGGGGTTCCCTCCCGCGCAGTTTCCCTGTTGGGAAAAGGCCTCTCGGGGTCGTGTTTCTGGGCAAAGAAACCAGGGTGTAGGGGTGCCAGCCTCCAGGTGGGACCTGGGGATCCCCCAGGATTACAGCTCATCTCCAGACTACTGAGATCAGTTTCCCAGGAGAAAATAGATATTGAAGGGTGGACTTTATGGCCTTGTACCTGGCAACTCTACCAGGATGAGAACCTTAGAACCGTCCCTAGACTTTATGAAGACAAATAGGGTTGGCAGCCAGTGTTCCTTCTAAGCTGAGTTAGTGTGAGCTAGCTCACAGTTTTTTAGCCTCCGGCTCACACATTTCTGTCTTAGCTCAGGAAGGATGGCTCCAGAGCAAACTAACTTATGCAGTAGCCGAATCGCTCACTCACAGCTTTAATGCCACTAGCTCGCAAAGTAGAATTTTTGCTCACAAGACTCCACAGCTTAGAGGGAACATTGTAATGCCAACCCCCCGATGGGGGCGGGGTTCCCCCTGCTTTCCAGCCCCCCAATCCACCACCGACCAGCTATGATAGAGTTCTTTTACCCAAATGCTACAGCATCCCCTGCCCAACGTGCCCAGCACGATGACGTCGCTTTCGGGTGACTTCATTGCAGTGCTCACGCTTTGCACACGTGCCAGAAGACGCCAGGAACCAGCCTGGAGCCCCCTGCCGGGACCCAGGTAAGACCCGGCAACCCTACAGCCATGTGCTCCACCTCTGACCTACTACGGTCCCTTTCCCCTTGCAAAACAAGCTTGCTCTCTGATTGCAGCAGCCGGTCGGTCGGCCTGTCTGGAATTCCTCTGCCATTCTTGTCGGACCCGTTTAATGTTTACGACCACTTCTCTGTAGCCTGGGGGTCCTGAGCCAGGTGTGTATCACCACAATGAGCTAATGGGCTCAGGCGTAGAGGAACAAAATGGATATCCCCCTTCAGGACTGAGATGCGATTTAGACCTGGATTTCAGTGTGTGTGTGGAACCCACGTTAACCTGGCTCCCTGCAAATAAAGCAGAATAAATTGGCTGAAAGGCCGAGAGGCTAGGGATCTCAAGTCCCCCCGGGGGGCGGGGAAGCCCCCGCCCCAGAGACTCATTCCCCGGCGCTGCCGGATCGGGCCCCGGGGGGAACTCCACCCCGACGTGCGCGTCACCCGGAAGTGACGCGACCACGCCGGGCATGCTGGGGGCGGGGCCATGGCCATCCAAGGGAAAACTCTATGGTTTTCCCTTGTATGGCCGTGGCCCTGCCCCCAGCGTGCCTGGCGTCGTCATGTCACTTTTGGGTGATGTGCATGCAGTGTGTGCGTGCTTCGCATGCGCGCGCAACTGATACCAGCCGGGAGCCCCCCGCTCTCGGGTCCA